>NC_044977.1:127262592-127374440 GCF_008728515.1 Papio anubis
TTGTTGTGCTTCGTTCAGTTACGTATTACTCTCTTTTCATTGGGCGTTTGGTCCATTTACATTTAAGGTTAAAGATTGTTATGTTGTGAACTCCAGTCCATATATTATGATGTGCTGGTTATTTTGCCTGGATTGGATTGATGCAGTTCTTCCCTAGCCTCGATGGTCTTTGGCATGTTTTGCAATGGCTGGTACCCGGTTGTTCGCCATGTTTAGTGCTTCCTTGGGGTCTCTTGTAAAGGCAGGCCTAGTGGTGGCAGTCCGACATTTGCTTATCTGTAGGGATTTTATTTCTCCTTCTTATGAAACTTAGTTTGGCTGGATATGAAATTCTGGGTTGAAAATTCTTTTTTAAAATGTTGAATATTGGCCCCACTCCCTCTTCTGGCTTAGGAGGTTCTGCCGAGAGGTCTGCTGTTGATCTGATGGGCTTCCCTTTGGCGGGTAGCCGACACCTCTGAAACGCCCTTAAGTTTTCCTTCGACAAGCTTTGGTGAATCTGGCAATTATGTGTCTTGGGTTGCTCTTCTTGAGTATCTTTGTGCGTTCTCTGTATTTCCTGCGGTTGCAAGATGTTCGTACCACTTTACTAGGTTAGGGGAGTTCTGGATGATATCACGAAGAGTGTTTTCCAACTTGGTTCCGATTTCCTCACTTTCCAGGCACCCCAATCAGGCGTAGATTTGGATGCTTTTTACATAATCCATGCGCTGTGCAGGCTTTGTTCATTTCTTTTCTTCTAACTTTTTTTCTTTTGGTTTCTCTTCTGGCTTCCATTTCATTCATTTTGATCCTCAGTCGCTGTCCTCTTTCAGGCACCAGTTGATAAATTCGGTTACTGAAGCTTTGCATTCACGTATTTCTCGTGTCATGCTTTTCATCTCTTTCATTTAAGTTTATATGACCTTCTCTGCATTAATTCCTCTAGCCGTCAGTTCTTCCACTTTTTTTTCAAGATTTTTAGTTTCTTTGCTGGAGTGCGTAATTCCTCCTTTAGCTCTGAAATTTGATGGATAAACCTTCTTCTCTCATCTCGTCAAGGTGTTCCTCGTCAGCTCTTTGATCTGTTGCTGGCGGTAGAGCTCCTTGCCCGAGAGTGTTGCTCTTATTTTTTGAATTTCAACTTTTTCTGCCTGCTTTTCCCATCTTTGTGGTTTATCTGCCTCTGGTCTTTGATGATGATGAAGTGATGTACTGATGGGTTTTGAGGAGTCAGCTCAAAGGTGTCCTTCCCTCTCCAGTTTTGATAGTTTTTGCTTCTAACAGTCAGGACCCTCCCAGCTGGAATCCTGTTGGGGGAGCAGGAGTCCCGCTCAGACCCTGTTTGCCTGGGTATCAGCAGCAGAGGCTGCAGAGGTAGAATATTTCTGAACAGCAGGTGTACCTGTCGTTCACTTGCTTTGGAAGCTTCCTCTCCAGGGGTGTACTCACCTGTGAGGTGTGGGGTGTCAGTCTGCCCCTGGTGGGATGTCACTCCCAGTTAGGCTACTCAGGGGTCAGGGACCCAGCCCCACTTGAGCGACAGTCCTGGCCCTTCTCAGATCTGCTCCCGTGTTGGGAGATCCACTGCTCTCTTCAAAGCTGTCAGACAGAGTCGTTTAGCGTCTGCAGAGGTTTCTGCTGCTTTTTTGTTGTTGTTGTTGTTGTTTGTTGTGTGGCTGTGCCCTGTCCCCAGAGGTGGAGTCTGGGGAGACAGGCAGGTTTCCTTGAGCTGCTGAGCTCCACCCAGTTGGAGCTTCCCAGCAGCTTTGTTCTACTCTCACCCAAGCCTCAGCAATGGGGCAGCCCCTCCCCCCAGCCTGCGCGCTGCCTTGCATTAGATCACAGACTGCTGTGCTAGCAATGAGGGAGGCTCCGTGGGCGTGGGACCCTCCCGGCCGGGTGGCAGGATATGATCTCCTGGTGTGCTTGTTTGCTTAAGAAGTGCAATATTGGGGTGGGAGTTACCCGATTTTCCAGGTGTTGTGTCTCAGTTCCCTGGCTGGGAAAAGGGATTCACCCCTTGCGCTTCCCAGGTGAGGGGATGCACCACCCCTGCTTCAGCTCTTGCTGGTCGGGCTGCAGCAGCTAACCCTTTCCGATTGTCTGGCACTCCCCAGTGAGATGAACCCAGTACCTCAGTTGAAAATGCAGAATCACCCGGTCTTCTGTGTGCATGCAGGTCATTATTCCAGGCTATCAAGCCTGCCATGGTGGTGGTGTTCATTGTGTTCCTCCAGGTGTGCCTCTCCTGTCCTCCTCATGTGGTGGTCAGTGTGTGTGCCTATAGGGATAAACCATTTTTGATTATGATAAATGACCCTTTTTATGTGATATTGAATTTTGTCTGCTAGTATTTTGTTGAGTATTTTGCATCTATGTTCATCAAGGAAATTGGTCTGTCATTTTCTTTACTTGTAGTGTCCTTGTCTTACTTTGGTATATGGGTAATGTTTGCCCAGTAAAATAAGCTTGGATGTATCCTCTCCTTTTCGATTTTTGAAGAGTTTGGGAAGATTTGCTGCTATCCACTTTCAGCCTCTGTATGTCCTTAAAGCTAAAGTGAGTCAGATTAAAAGAAAAAGATCAATTTACCCACTCTGTGCTTTTTGATGGAATAATTTAATCTATTTATATTTAAAGAAGTTACTGATAAGTAAGGACTTACTAATACTCCTCTTTTGTTAATTTTCTGTCCTCTTCTTTTTTTCTTTGCTTTTTCATTATTTTGTGGTGATATACTTTCTTAATTTCTTTTTAGTTTTTGTGTATCTATTGTATTTGCTTTTGGTGATTTTCATGAAGCTTACGTAAAACATCCATGATTATAACATTCTATTTTAACCTGATAACTAAACTTCAATTGCATACAAACCTACAAATTTTAACTTATTTTGCTCCACATTTTATGTTATTTGACAATTTACCACTTTTATATATTGTGAACCCACTAACAAGTGATAATATCAAGCTCTAGTTAGTTTTAACATATTTGTATTTTAAGTCTTATACTATAGTTAAGCATGATTTGTGCACCATCATTAGAATATCCTGAATCTAATGATAATTTTTCCTTTACAGTCACTCGTATATATTTGTGTGTTTTCATGTTGTTAGTTAGCATCCTTTTATTTTAACTCAAAGAACTCTATCATTTAATATAAGCCAAATCTAGTGGAGATGAACAGCCATTGCTTTTGTTTTCTCTGTGAAAATCTTTATATATCCTTCATTTTTGAGGAATACCCTTGCCAGGTATAGAAATCTTAGTTGACAAGTATTTATTTATTTATTTATTTATTTATTTATCAGCTCTTTGAATATATCATCACACTCTTCTTGGCCTGCAGTATTTCTGCTGGGAAATTATTTAGCTTTATAGCAGACTTGTATATGGTGAATTGTTTTTTCCTTGCTTCTTTCAAAATTCTGTCCTTGTCTTTGAGTTTTGAAAATTTGATTCTAAAGTATTTCAGTAAAAATCTCCTTTTATTTAATCTATATGGAGATTTTTGAGTTATAGATCTAGATGTTCAATTTTCTCTCCACGTCTGGGGTATTTTCTGTCATCATTTTCTTAAAATAGGCTTTCTGCCCCATTTCTTTATTTGATATATTCTAGTAGTCTTATTGTGCTTATTTTTGTTCTATTGACAATGTCTCATAACTCCCATTTATTTTATTCACTTTTATTCATTCTTATTGTTGTTATTGTTCCTCTGACTAGAACATTTTAAATGCCTGATTCTGAGCTTATTGATATTTTCTTCTGCTTCATCAAGTCTGCTACTGAAGCTCTCTATTGAGCATTTTATTTCTGTCATTGTGTTTTTTATCTCCAGATGTTTTGTCTGGTTCTTTTTCACGGTTTCTCCCTTTTTTAGACTGTCAGTTGTGCTTGTGTTTTGTTCTCATAATATTGTTCATTTGTCTATCTGTGGTCTTGTAGCTCAGTGAGCTTCTTTAAGATGTTCATATTGAATTATTGATCAGGAAGTTCACAGATCTCCATTTTAAGGCCTGTTACTGGAGCTTTATGTTATTCCTTGAGTGGTATTATGTTTTTATAATTATTTATGATTCTTGTGGCCATGCATTGATACTTGTGCATTGGAAAAAGTAGGTGATTATTAGAGTCTTTATATATTTGTTTCAGGAGTAAAAGCTCTTCACTAGTTAGCCTGTCCACAGCTTTAGAATATGCTATCAGGAAAGTCTGGAGTTGGGCTTGCTGTTGCTGCCCTTGGAAACTCTGGCCTGCTGTCTGACATGTGGATTTACAGGGGCCTGACAGGTACCTGTTTTTTTAGGGGAATGCCTGGAACTTAGATTCTCTACGGCAGACCTAGAAGTCGGATACGCTGGAAAGAGAACCTGTATCCTGGGTTTGTAGGGGCAGGCCTGATAATGGAATTAACTGGGGTAGACTGTCTACTGGGTTCATGAGAGCATGCTGTGGCCTGTGTCCATGGAGCCTAGCTTAAAACTCGAGTCTATGGTAGCTCTCCTGGAGCTGAGTGGGCCTTGAGCCTAATTTTATGGGGGCTAGCTTGGCACTGAGGTAGACCAGAAGTGTTGATCTCTGGGAGCCAAGCATGGGTGCTGTGTCCACATAGACTGACTTGGATCCTGGATTTGTAAGAGTGGTTTTAGACCCTGTGTCCACAGGGGTCAACCTAGCACTGGCATGTACTAGAACAAGCTTGGAACTTCGGTCTGTTAGAGTTGGCCTAGAGCATGAGTTCACCTGAAGCTGGGTCAATGGGGACCAGCCTAGGATCTAAGGCTAGCCTGGCACTGGGGCAAGCCAGGAGCCTGAATCCTTGGGTGCTGGCCTGACGCCTGAGTCTGAGGGAGCAAATGTGGAGGCTAAGTCTGTCTGTGAGTGCTGGTTATACACATGGGTGCTAGCCTGGAGTCTGGGATCTTGGGTCCAGTCTAGTGCTGGGCAGGCTTGGAGTCTTAGTGCTCAGAGGTAAACTTGGAGATTACATCAGTGGGAAACAGTCCAGCATCTTGATTATGAATGATGGCTATGAGAGAATCAACATCATGTATTGTACACTAACTGAGAACATACATAGTTTTATGGAGAACTTTGTATCAGCCCCACAAAGCATCATCATCAAGTTAGTAATGTAACTGAGTCTTCAAAGAGCATTCTAGCATATCTTCAAGCCAGCTACTTCAGAATGGTTAGGAATATAAGACCAATAAATACTAGGAGCATAAGCTTAAGACGTTTATAAAATTGAAATCATTCCTTGATAAGATGCAATGCTTTGTTGAATACCATGTTGATGGAGAAGGCATTCTATAACCTCATTGATGGCAGTTTTGGCAGAAGTGTTGTGTGCAGGAAAGCTAAATTTATATCCAGAGTAAGTGTCTATTCCATTAAGAACAAAACACTGTGCATTCCATGATGAAAGAGGTCCAGTGTAATCAACCTTCCACCAGTTAGTTGGCTGATCACCCTGGGAAATGGTACCATACTAGGGACTCAATGTTGGCCTTTACTGGTGACTGGTCTTTACTGAGATGGAGCACACAGCAGTGGCTCGAGCTAACTCAGTCTTTGTGGATAGAAATACATGTTGCTGAACCAATGCCTAACAGGTCATTCGTTCTACTTGATTACAAAATTCTCCTCTGCTGAGTTCCTTCTTTGGTGTGCATTTATATAGGACAAAATTATTTTCATTTTTTGCCTTTTCAAAGAGATCTGTCTACATATCTCATCCCTAAATGGCCTTGCCACTATTTATTGAACTGCATTATTTCCAAGTCCTTGACCATCCAGCCAAACTTTTGGTCACAATCCACATATTCCACATATGGCCCCTTCTCTTTCCCAACAAGGTGAACAACCAAGTGAACTTCTCAAGTCTCTACCAGCTGGGCAGATTTTCCTGCAACATTGTTCTTTTGGGAATGTCCCAGAAAGACCCTGCATTGCCTCAGCTGTCCACTTCTGGGTGGTGCCAACATATAACTTACAACCGTCTGTAAACTAGGCTTAATTCCTGGCCTGAGATGTCGTCTTGTTTCCATAGTGCAGGATGAGACAGAAAAGGCAATGTAGGAGGAGTGGAGACTACAAACATTTAGCCACTTTTTCATGTGACTCATTTGTTCCTTCAGAACTTTGAAAAATATATATTTTTAATTTTTGTGGATACATAATGTGCATATATATATTTGAGGTATACGAGAGATTTTGATGCAACTGTGAAATGCATAATAATCACATGAGAGTAAATGGAGTATTCATGACCTCCAGCATTTATCCTTTGTGTTACAAACTATCCTATTATACTCTTGGTTATTTAAAAAAACACAATTAAATGATTATTGATTATAGTCACCTTGTTGTATTATCAAATACTAGATATCATTTTTTTCTTTCCATTGTTTGTGTCCATTAACCATTATCACTTTCTCCTACCCTCTCACTACCCTTCCCAGCTCTGGTAACCTTCTGAGGCCAATTACGTATATACAACTTCCATTTGATGATTTGGTAATGCTGTGCACACCCAACTTTATGACTTAGTGGCTCAGATAACATCCAGTTCATGATTGGCAAATAATTTGCATACTAATTTGGTGGCCCATGTTTAAGCATTCAGTCTCTACTTAGGCTTAGGGGAAAGCCAAGAAGTGGAGAGTAGTTATCTACTCTTTCTGGGGAGGATGGCAGAGATTGGTAAAAAAAAATCCTAAGGATGTGCTATACAATTCATTTACAGGGGCAGGTCAAAGGCATCAAAAGCATCCTTACTTGTCGTAGCTACTTCAAGTACCTTAAATCTTCTAGATCATAATGTAAAAGTGACAAAGCAGCTTGCAAACCTTCCTGGACCTACCACAGGGTTTTCAAGGGTCATTTAATAAATGGGACGGTGTAACACCCCCAAATGAGATATATGTTGCATCCAAAATCCATAGTGACCCACTAAGTGTTGTGACTTCTTTTTATTTATAGGAGGGGCCAGATGCAAGAACTTATTTTTTACTTTAGAATAGATAACTTAACATGCTCCATGGCCAGTACTAAAGTCTGTATTCATCTGTTCAGGTTGCTATAACAAGATACCACAAACTGTGAGGCCTAAACAATAGCCATTTATTTTCCATAGTTCTGGAGACTGGGATGTTCAAGAACAAGGTGCCAGCAAATTTAGATCATGGTGAGGACCTCCTCTTGCTGTGTTCTTAGATGACCTTTCCTCAGTGCATGCTATGGAAAGAGAATCAGAGAGGAAGCAAACTCTCTGATGTCTCTTCTTATAAGGGCACTAATCCCACAATAAGTGTCCCATCCTCATCAACTCTTAAACCAAATTACCTCCTAATGCCCCCATCTTCGAATATCTTCACATTAGGGCTTAGAGCTTTCACATAAGAATTTTAGGAGGACATAATTAAGTCCATCACATTATTCCCTTTACCCACCAAATTCATGTTCTTATCCCATGCCAAAGACATCTTTTCATTCCAACAACTCCAGAAGTCTTAACATGTACCAGCTCTCTATTCTAAAGTCTAAAGTCCAAAGTCTCATAGAACTTTCACCTGTATCAGATCATGGGTACAAACTGGCAGTACTATTCTTTCTAAGGTGGAATTTCTCTACAGTTGTGAACCTCTGAAACCAGACAAGTGTGTACTTTCAAAATTCAGTAATGGGATAGGCATAAGGTATATATTTCCATTCCAAAAGTGAAAAATAGAAAAGAAGAAAGGTCCCTGAACAATTCCTAAACCTAGCAAGACAAATTACACTGGATCTTAAGGTTTGAGAGTAACCCTATTTGGCTCAATGACCCCCACCTTTCAGGCCCATTGGGGTGGCAATATCATCCTCATAGCTCAACTGGGTGGCCCTGCTGCTTTGGCATCTCTTTGCAAGGGCCTTTTTTTATATAGCTTTTGCAAAGTTGGCCCTGTTCCTACGGCCTGAGAACCAGAAGAGCTAATGATTTATTTTTTAGTCAGGGAGGCAGAAAGGACTGATGTCCCAGCTCACATAGTCGGGCAGAGAGAGTAAATTCTCCCTTTCTTCACTTTTTTGTTCAGTTGAGTCCCTCAAGAAATTTGATGATGTCCTTTCACATTGGGAAGCAACATTTGCTTTATACAATTAACCGATTCAAGTGCTACTTTCTTCTGAAAAAAACCTCACAGACACATCTAAAACTAATCTTTAACCAAATATCTGGGAATCTAAAGACTCAATCAGCTTGAAACATAATATTAACCATCCCAACAGCCAACTACTAAAACTACGGAGAAATAAAGTTTGTAATTTTAGAACCTACATAAGCTTTTGATGTCAGGGGTAAAAAAAAAAAAAAAAAAAAAAAGAAGAAGAAGAAGAAGAAGAAGAAGAAGAAGAAGAAGAAGAAGAAGAAGAAGAAGAAGAAGAAACAGAAGAAGAAAACATTTAAAGAATATAGGTCACCAGAAAAATATTACATCAAAATGATATCACACATAGGTTCTGGCATACTTCTGCAACTATGGGCACTAGCTTAAGCATTAGTAGCAGGGAAATCATATCTGTTTGTGCCTTTATATTCTCATTGTAAAAGAAAGGGGATAGAGAAACAACACACTTGTGATGTTTGTGTATCATATTTCTATAAATTTTAAAATCTAGCCTATTTGTGACTAAAACTACTGACATAAAGGCATCCAGTTAACTTATTTTAAAACTAGGTAGTTTTTTTTTTAACTAAAATAATACAAATATATGAATTCCATTGAAACATTTCGATTATATACAGGTGTATAAAAGAGGAATAGCCATTAAACTCTAAACAGAAAATTTATAAATGAGATTTGACAGATTCCTATATCTAAATCTTATGTTTATTTAAAGCATAGGTGTTGGGCCAGCAGTGACAGAGAGCTGCTAGTGAACAGGATCTTTGATTCCCACAGTGTTAGTGATATCACAACTGGCCATAGATGTTTATTAAAAAATTCACTGGAGAACTTAAAAACTTGGTTAGCAGACCTCTGGCTGCAGTGGCTCACATCTGTAATCTCAGCACTTTGGGAGGCTGAGACAGGAGGACTGCTTGAGTCCATGAGTTTGAAACCAGCCTGAACAAGAGACCCCATCTGTACAAGATATTTAAAAATTAGCAAGCTATGGCAGTGCATGCTTCTAGTACCAGCTATGTGGGAGATTAAGGGAGGCAACCTGCTTGAGCCCAGGAGGTGGAAGCTGTAGTGAGCTGTGATCACACTAGCCTGGGCCACAGAGCAAGACCCTATCTCAAATAAACAAGTAAGTAAATAAATAAATAAAACCTATTTAGCGCAGATATTAATTTCAGGGTGTTTTCTCTCTTTAAAGTAAATATGCATTTTGTAATCTAGAAAGAGTATTTTAATATATTATTTTTCTTATTATATTTGCCAATTATTAAGTCTGTTAATAGTATTACTTAAAAAGTTTGAATCCTAAACAACTTTAGAAACTTCACACAAAAAAAATAAAATACCACAAATCTTCATATCTGGAATACTGGTCATTTCTACCACTACTAGAAATATTTTTGAATTATGTCAACATAAGAACAAATATTTCTGTGGTCTTACTGTTTTCAGGGTAACATCCCTCTCCTTATCTAGGAAGTATATTTTCACAGTGTGTGTTTTTAAAACAACTTCAAATCATTTATGTGTGTCTTCCATTTAACTATTCAAAGATTGAAAACTAATGTTACTGTTAGAGTCTCAATAGTGGACAATGCCATTTTAACTGCCATTATCGTTTCCTAAGGTGATCTGAATGATGATTAAAACTAAAAAGATAAAGCAGTCATACACTATTAATACCAAACTTAAAAGGCATTATATATAATGGAATAATTTAATACATAGCTGATGGCTTTTTTATCCTAAGTAATACTCAGCATGGCAATATTTGAGAGCTAAAAGAAGAAGCAGTCTATTGCATTAGAGTCGGTTTAGGAAGCTTTAAGGGCATAGACTCTTAGGAGTTAAGATGAGATCTTAAGCAACATTTTATCCAGGCTCTAATTTTATGGATACAAAAGGAAGAACAGATGGTTTAAGATACTGGCTATTTAGGTTCAAAGCCAGGGCTAACTCACAGGTCATCTTATACCAGTGTTCTTAAATCATTTGTCAACATTCAAATAAAAGTTAAAAAGTTTGTTTCATTGGGTATATACTATTTTGGATAATATGTGTTCTGGAATTCATATCACAATTATTTTTCAAAAAAAAAACTTTTCATGAAATAGTTATTTTATTTTGAACTTTTTCACATCCAAATTTTAAGTTTAATAATTGTGTGTGTGTTTATATATGTGTGTGTGTATATATATATGTATGTATTTTTTTTTCTGGGACAGGGTCTTGCTGTTAAGTAGAATATGACAATGTTTCAGTTTACATGTCAATAGAAGATAAAATAATCATTTAAATTTATTGCAGACTATTTATACAGGTCCAATGAGAAGATAAAATAATCATTTTTATTTATTGCACACAGTTCATATAGGTCTAATGAAGCAGAAGTTTAGCAATAATAATATTGAAGACTGAGAGTCATGAAAATTTGTAGAGGAGCTACCTAATATTTCACACTCATTCTTTATTATTAAGGTGTTATATTATTGCTTACCATATGGCTAAGTAAGCTGCTATGGATTTGTATTATAAGAACATGTATTAAATATATTTTGATTGTCCTCTAATTTCATGTTTTATATCTAGAGTATTATTATACTGATTTTTTCCATTGTAAGGTCCATTAAAATGAGTCTTAAAAATAAATGAAAGAAGTATTCAGAAATATGTATGAGAACATTAGGTGTGTTTCTGTGTATATATACCCATTCCCTCATTCCCTTATTTTTTGTCTGACCCTTCATAAAGAACTAGAACATTCTGTTTGTATATTGAAAAGTAACACACACACACACCCCTATACATATTTATATGTATGCTTAAATTTTTGTGTATTTTTATATTTATATGCATATATTTTGATATCTGTAAATATGTACATATATTATGTGGGGTCATGCACAAAATCATTACATGTATATTAAAAACTATGTTTGAATTTTCTTTTTATTATACTTTAAGCTCTAGGGTACATGTGCACAACGTGCAGGTTTGTTACATATGTATACATGTACCATGTTGGTGTGCTGCACCCATCAACTCGTCAGTACCCATAAACTCATCATTTACATCAGGTATAACTCCCAATGCCATCCCTCCCCCCTTCCCCCTCCCCACAATAGGCCCCGGTGTGTGATGTTCCCCTTCCCATGTCCAAGTGATCTCATTGTTCAATTCCCACCTATGATTGAGAACATGCGGTGTTTGGTTTTCTGTTCTTGCGATAGTTTGCTGAGAATGATGGTTTCCAGCTGCATCCATGTCCCTACAAAGGACACAAACTCATTCTTTTTTATGGTTGCATAGTATTCCATGGTGTATATGTGCCACATTTTCTTAATCCAGTCTGCAGTCTGTCACTGATGGACATTTGGGTTGATTCCAAGTCTTTGCTATTGTGAATAGTGCCGCAATAAACATACGTGTGCATGTGTCTTTATAGCAGCATGATTTACAATCCTTTGGGTATATACCCAGTAATGGGATGGCTGGGTCATATGGTACTTCTAGTTCTAGATCCTTGAGGAATCGCCATACTGTTTTCCACAATGGTTGAACTAGTTTACAGTCCCACCAACAGTGTAAAAGTGTTCCTATTTCTCCACATCCTCTCCAGCACCTGTTGTTTCCTGACTTTTTAATGATTGCCATTCTAACTGGTGAATTTTTAATAAAACTTTTACTAGGTGACAAATAAATGAAGCACTATACATTAAAAATTTAAATCTGTGAAAAAGTATATTAATAATTATAATTACTATAATACATACTGTTGAGTTGACATTTTCTTTGGCAAGGAAATTCCTACAGAAATGTAAATGAAGATAGAAACTAATTTATAATTTAATAAATAATATAATTAACTTGCATTAAATGATCTTGGAATGCTTTATTGATGACATAGCCTTAATAAAATGGGATTTTGGAAATTTTGAATTTGATATGCACAAAGAATATATTAGAGTGATTATAAAAATGAAAATAATACAATATTTTTCCAATCTTCTTTCAATTCTAACACTATCCTATCATCATGATAAACTCAGTAACAAGCAGAAAACAGTTCTGATACTAATTCAGAGACTTCCTCCTATTTTTTAAATATTCTCAGATTCACAACAGTAACGCATTTAATATTGTGCTTTGAAGATCTTGAAGTACAAAAATTTTACTTATTTATAACCCTGTATTTTCAGAGGTTTCTCATGGAAAGAGGAGAGTACAAATCAGTTTAATAAAAATGACAGAACAGAAGTAAAGCTATTATGCAGTGGTTCTTGAGCTTCAGTGTGCATAAAAATCTCCTCAAATACTTTTTAAAAATGAAAGTTTCAGATGACCCCCACAGAGTTTTTGATTCAGTTAACTTTTGGAGTTCCTGAAAGCAGCAAAAATCTGCATTTACTAGGTAACACAAGTCATTCCACCGTAGGGAATCAGGGGCTATACTTTTGGAGAGTCTATCCTCTGCAAATCTAAAATGATTCTTTTTTTTCAAACTTAATACTTAAAGGCAGCTTTATAGCACAGAATGGAGAGAAATGCAGAACAGGAACTAGGGTAAATAGGCTTGATAAGAATTATCCTGTATTATCCTATACATAATATAAATCTTAATCATTAATTTACTAAACATTGTTCAATGCTTCATTATGTGCAGATAATCTTTTAGATATAGCTAATAGATGCTGAGAAGAAAACTGAAACTGCAAGAGAAAAGAGAGGGATAGGAGGTACTGGTGAGATAGAATCTCTCAGAAGGCTTCACAGAAAATCAGATTTTATAGTATGGCCTGAATGTTATATGGAAAACTATGAGGAAATCTGGAGAAGAGCATTTCTGGCAAAGGAAGGTGCAAGAACAAAAGGCCTGATGCAGTGGCAGTGTTTAAAAGATACCAGGAAGGCCAAGGTGTTGGAAGGGAATAAACAAGGCAGGGAAAGCAAGAGGTTATTCAGCTGCAGTGGCCAAAACCTATACTGTTAATGGGACCTCCTTTTTTTTTTTTTTTTTTTTTTTTCCTGAGTGATATGGAAAACCACTCTACTTCTATTTTGAGAAATAAGTTATTTATCCTTCTCCAGACAGTCCTAAGCAGTGGTGAGTCATCCATTCACCCATAAGGATTTTTCAAGGAATGTGGGCCACTCCCCAACTCTATCAAAGTTCAGCAGAACGTAAGAGTACTGAAACAAGCAAGCAATCCCATGGAAAAATCAAATCAGATACAAAAAGAGGAGAATCAAAAGAATTCAAAGGTGTTGATAATTTAAGTGAGAAACTAAAGTCAAGATCCCTAATAAAACATCTAAAGAGAAAATGACATATGGTTTTATGAAACCTGTTAATCTATTCCAAAACTCTTTCCTAACGCAAAGGCAGAAGATGACTCTTTCCAGGATCATATGGTGAACATCACGAGTTATACATGTGAAGATGACTTTGGCTACTCTGTGGAGAGAAGTTTCTAGTGTTGCTACAGGTAAAAACAGAAACACCTGCTAAGAGGCAAGAGCTGAAGTTTACTTGGATAAGATGGAAGTTATAACAATGTTAAATTTCTGAGTACGTTTTGAAGTTAGAGTCCACAGAATTGGTTGGCAGATTAAATTTGAAAGAAAACAGTCTGTAACTTTCTCTCTCTAGATACACTTTAGGCAGAAAAACAAATCATAAATCTGGAAAACTGGTGATACTTGACTGCAAATATCTTGCCTATCTTCATCAAGATTATCTCAGGAACTGCTTGCCCTCTGAAACTGCAGATTGACTTCTCATTGCTGAGGCTGCAGTGAGATAGGTGGAAGATGGAGATTAACACAGAGTGGTCACACTATTTTTTTTTTCTGGTACATAAGCCAAAAATTGTATTCATACTTTCTTAAAAAATACATCTATAAATATTTGTTTGGGTTAATACACTTAAATTGCTGTGTCTTTTAGAGATACTATTATTTAATGCTTTAATTGTGTTTTTTTTCAAAAATGCATTAATTCATTTCAAATTTTTAGTTGATTAAAGTGGAGTCCACTAAAGTGAAAAGCAAACTCCCTTACAACTTTCAAAACTTGCAGAAATTGCTGAAATAAGTTATTCATTTTTTTATTCTTCTCAGGAAATGTTTTGAAAGTCATGTAGGAATGTTAAATCTCCTTATATAGGCTCTCTCTCAGCAAGTGATGTTAAAGTATCCATTATTTCATTTTATGCTCTCTTGCACCTAATAAAAATATGATATGTTAAATTGCAGTAGGCTATTTTACATACACACATAATTGTATTCAACTTTTGGCTATAAGAATTTAATCTCTACTATTGAACTATATGAAAAATTATAAAATAAATAAAGCTTTCATAGATTTTTGTTTGAAAATTGATCCTAATACGATAAATATTCAAACTTCCTGAATCAGCTTAAATATAATTTTCTTTGTCTGTATTACCCATACCATCTACCTATAAATTTAAAAGAAATATTGTAACTAACGTTATTATGAATGCAATTTTTACATCTTTACAAATACACACATTCAGGCAAATGAATGCACCATAAAATCTTGGTGTGTTAAAATTAACAACTTTTCTAAACCCAAAGAACAAGACTAAAACTTGTTTAAACCCAAATATATGGTTAGATGTGGTGTTAAAAAATAATTTTTTTCACTCTTTTTATAAAAGATCTAATCTTTTGGTAGGATGAGGTCTTATATATGACAAATAAAGGATTTAATTTTCTATATTTTTGGTTACTTTTCAATAACTTGTCATGGAAAATAAATAGTATTAGAAAACTTACTGAAAATAAAGCTAATAATAAAGCTTCTGCTAAGATTAACTTCTATACAGTTCAGTTTATTATTATTATTTACATATGTTAATATCAACTAAATGCCACCTGACAATAACTTTTTCACAAATTATACTTGTTTACATCAATTTTACAATAAATCTAGGTTTTAAAAAAAATATCTAATTGCAGCTTCTTAGAAGACAACAATGGCATTATTCTGTTTTAGACTTTTCTTTCAATAGGACTGAGGATAGTTTTTCATTTAGATTATTTGTAAACCACATTTCTACTCTGATTCACTATTAAACTATCATCAGAACTAACTTTATCTCTCGAATAAAGAAGAGAAAGATATCCTTAGTCAAAGTTTTTGGAACCCTTCTTTAAATCAAATCTAATTTTAGATTCTGTAAGGCCTGGTGATACATTTAATTATATTGCAGGTTTATATAGTTCTTAATTTCATGAACTCATGAAAGAACATCTGGTTTGCTATACTGAAATCATATTTTTATTTCTCACTTCTGTAATGGGATTGATTTAATGGTGGCAGTTTTTACTCTTATGCTGATGGACTCTTTTACCTTGTCATTTGATACACCATATGGTGTGTAGGTGACAATAATGCAATATTTAAAATATAAATTGTGACAACCATGTTGATTTAATTTCAGGCATATAAAACAAAGTCAGCACTGAAGCTTTTTTAGAGCTCATTTTTGTGAACTTGATCTTTTTATGCACATTGTTACTCTTTACTTTCAGCTATCTAACCGTCTCTTTGTCCACCAATTTGGTAGAGGATCATGTTTAGTGAAAGCTTCAATCTTATCTTTTATATATGGAAATATCACAGACATTACACATTTATAACTTTTTTAAAGTTTTAGCGTGCAACAAAAAGTTAAATTAGGAAGAATAATTTTAAACTCTTCATAAAAATCTTTACAGTTTTTTTATTGTTTGGCATTTCATAAACTCCAGAACTTAAAATTTTGCTTCACATCAAATAAGTGTTACAGCTTCAATCTGGCATAATATATTCATTACTATAACAACACATGAAACATTCTGATTTCCAATTGAATTTAGAACAGATAATTCTACAAGCAATCATATAAAATAAATGTTTCATTAGTGAAATAAAATAATTTGTGGATTATATTATTTTCACATTTAAAAAAGTGATAATGAAAGCTCAGCTTCTGAATGTGTAAACATTTTATTTATAAGCATAACATGGATCACATTATTATAAGTTGTTTCTGTATATAATTTCAAAATAATTACCTGTAATTTTATTATTTTGTTAACTTGCTTAAAAATGTATTTTATAATTTCCTGAGATTTCTCGTAGGTTACACTTTGTCCTGTTAGAAATTAAATATTTTTTATTGACATGAATTGTGGCAGTTAGTTTTATGTTAACATGTCTATACATGGATATCTATAGTGATATCCAACTATTTGATCAAAGTTTATTCTAGATTTGTATAATGTCCATGGGCCTCATCCAAAGAGTTTGAACCCTTAATAGAAAAAAAAAGTGACCTCACCTAATGAAGAGAAATTCTGCCAGCAGACTACCTTCAGACTAACACTACAAGATCAACTATTTCTTGGTTCTCCAATCTGCCTGACACTGCAGATTTTGGATTTATCAAGCTCACAATCATGTGAGTCAATTCTTTAACCTAAATCTATCTCTTACTCTCGCTCTCCATACATAGAGGTATAGATATATGTATTTTTGCATATCTCCTATTGGCTATGTTTATCTTTAAACCTATACTTTCCCCAAGTCACTTTTTAAATGTATGTCATAGAAGCTGCTATGTAGCATTTGCATTCTTTTTTCTTTACAGAAATTCTATAGTATCCATTTTGTATTTGAACATTTATCAAAAAGTGTTTTTAGTTAGAAGAATTATTTTTATTTTTTGAATTTTTTTTTAATTATTACATGGATACAAAATAGTTGAACATATTTATAGAGTACAGGTAATATATAATACAACTGAACAATGTACACTTGTCAAATTGGGGTAATTAGGATATTTATCACCTGAAATATTATTTCTTTTTGTTAGAAACATTTCAATTCTATTCTTTATTTATTTTGAAATACCCAATAAATTATTGTTAACTATAGTTACCCTATTGTGCTACCAAACACTAGGTTTTATTCCTTCTATCTAACTGTATTTTTCTACCCGTTAAATATCCCTTCTTTACACCCCCCCCATTCCCACTACCCTTCCCATCCTCTGATAACCATCATTCCACTCTATCTCCATGATTTCATTTTTTTTTTCTTACATTTGAGTAAGAACATGCAATATCTGTCTTTCGGTGCTTGGTTTATTTCACTTAACATAATGACCTTCAGTACCATCCCAGTTGCTGAAAATGACAGTATTTCATTCTTTTTTATGCCTGAAGAATATTCCATTGTGTATTCATACCACCTTGTATTTTTATTTATGTATTTTTCATTATACTTTAAATTCTGGGATACATGTGCAAAACATGCAGGTTTGTTACATAGGTATACATGTGCCATGGTAATTTGCAGCACCCATCAACCCATTACCTAGGTTTTAAGCCCCGCATGCATTAGGTATTTCTCCTAATGCTCATTCTCCCTTTACCCCCAACCCCCTGACAGACCCTGCTGTGTGATGTTCCCCTTCCTGTGTCCATGTGTTCTCCTTGTTCAACTCCCACTTATGAGTGAGAACATGTGGTATTTGGTTATCTGTTCTTATGTTAGTTTGCTGAGAATGATGGTTTCCAGCTTCATCCATGTCCCACAAAGAGCATGAGCTCATTCATTTTTATGGCTGCATAATATTCTATGGTTTATATGTGCCACATTTTTTTTAACCCACTCTAACATTGATGGGCATTTGAGTTGGTTCCAAGTCTTGCTATTGTAAGTAGTGCTTCAATAAACATACATGTGCATGTGTCCTTATAGTAGAATGATCTATAATCCTTTGATATATACCCAGTAATGGGATAGATGGGTCAAATAGTATTTCTGGTTTTAAATCCTTGAAGAATCACCGCACTGTCTTCCACAATGGTTGAACTAATTTACACTCCCACTAGCAGTGTTAAAGTGTCCCTATTTCTCCAGCATCTGTTGTATCCTCTCCAGCATCTGTTGTTTCCTGACTTTTTAATGACGACCATTCTAACTGGTGTGAGATCGTATTTCATTGTGGTTTCGATTTGCATTTCTCTAATGATCAGTGATAAAGAACTTTTTTTTTCATATGTTTTTTGGCCACATAAATGTAGTCT
Source organism: Papio anubis (assembly GCF_008728515.1). Classification (NCBI taxonomy): domain Eukaryota; kingdom Metazoa; phylum Chordata; class Mammalia; order Primates; family Cercopithecidae; genus Papio; species Papio anubis. The sequence continues at coordinate 127,280,848 of NC_044977.1, forward strand.
TTTGAGAAGTGTCTATTCATATACTTTGATGGAGTTTTGTTTTGTTTTGTTTTGTTTTGTTTTTCTTGTAAATTTGTTCAAGATCCTTGTAGATTCTGGATATCAGCCCTTTGTCAGATGGATAGACTACAAATTTTTTTTCCTATTCTGTAGGTTGCCTGTTTACTCTGATGATAGTTTATTTTGCTGTGCAGAAGTTCTTTAGTTTAATTAGATCCCATTTGTTAATTTTGGCTTTTGTTGCCAGTGCTTTTGGTGTTTTAGTCATGAAGTCTTTGCCCATGTCTATGTCCTGAATGGTATTGCCTAAGTTTTCCTCTAGGTTTTATATGGTTTTAAGTCTTGTGTTTAAGTCTTTCATACATCTTGAGTTAATTTTTGTGTAAGGTTTAAGGAAGGGGTCCAGTTTCAGTTTTCTGCATATGGCTAGCCAGTTTTCCCAAGAGCATTTATTAAATAGGGAATCCTTTCCCCATTGCTTGTTTTTGTCTGGTATGTCAAAGATCAGATGGTGGTAGATGTGTGGTGTCATTTCTGAGGCCTCTGTTCTGTACCACTGGTCTATGTATCTGTTTTGGTAGTAGTACTATTCTGTTTTGGCTACTGTAACCTTGTAGTATTGTTGGGAGTCAGGTAGCATGATGCCTCCAGCTTTGTTCTTTTTGTTTAGGATTGTCTTGGGTATACGGGCTCTTTTTTGGTTCCATATGAAATTTAAAGTAGTTTTATTGTTGTTGTTTTGTTTTTTTGTTTGTTTTTATTTCTGTAGAGAAAGTCAATGGTAGCTTGATGGGGATAACATTGAATCTATAAATAACTTTGAGTACTATGGCCATTTTTCACAATATTGATTCTTCCTATCCATGAGCATGGAATGTTCTTCCATTTGTTTGTGTCCTCTCTTACTTCCTTGAGCAGTGGTTTGTAGTTCTCCTTGAAGAGGTCCTTCACATGGCTTGTAAGTTTTATTCTTAGTCATTTTATTTTCTTTGTAGCAATTGTGAATGGGTGTTCATTCGTGATTTGATTTTCCATTACTGGTGTGTAGCGATGCTTGCGATTTTTGCACATTGGTTGTGTATCCTGAGACTTTGCTGAAGTTGCTCATTAGCTTGAGGATGTTTTTGGGCTGACACAATGGAGTTTTCTAAATATACAATCATGTCATCTGCAAACAGAGACAATTTGACTTCCGCTCTTCCTATTCGAATACCCTTTATTTCTTTCTCTTGCCTGATTGTCCTGTCCAGAACTTCCAATACTATGTTGCACAGGAGTGGTGAGAGAGGGCATCCTTGTCTTGTGCCAGTTTTCAAAAGGAGTGCTTCCAGCGTTTGCCCATTCAGTATGATAGTGGCTGTGGGTTTGTCGTAAATAGCTCTTATTATTTTGAAATATTTTCCATCAATACCTAGTTTATTGAGCATTTTTAGCATGAAGGGGTGTTGAATTTTATCAAAGGCCTTTTCTGCATCTATTGAGATAATCATGTGGTTTTTGTCATTGGTTTTGTTTATGTGATGGATTACGTTTATTGATTTGTATATGTTGAACCAGCCTTGCATCCTAGGGAAGAAGCTGACTTAATAATGGTGGATAAGATTTTGATATGCTGCTGGATCGTTTTCCCAGTATTTTATTGAGGATTTTCACATCAGTGTTCATTAGGGATATTGCCCTGATATTTTGTTCTTGTTGTTGTGTCTCTGCCAGGTTTTCATATCAGTATGATTCTGACCTCATAAAATGAATTATAGAAGATTCCCTCTTTTGCTATTGTTTGGAATATTTTCACAAGGAATGGTACCAGCTCCTCTTTGTAACTCTGGTAGAATTCGGCTGTGAATCCATCTGGTCCTGGGCTTTTTTTGGTTGGTAGGCTACCAAATACTGCCCAAATTTCAGAATTTGTTATTGGTCTATTCAGGGATTCGACTTCTTTCTTGTTTACTGTTGGGAGGGTATACGTGTTCAGGAATTTATTCATTTCTTCTAGAATTTCTAGTTTATTTGAATAGAGGTGTTTATAGTATTCTCTGATGGTAGTTTGTATTTCTGTGGAATCAGTGGAGATATCCGTCATCACTTTTTATTGTATCTATTTGATTCTTCTCTCTTTTCTTCTTTATTCATCTGGCTAGAGGTCTATCTATTTTGTTAATCTTTTCAGAAAACCAGTTCCTGAATTCATTGATTTTTTTTCTTTGAAGAGTTTTTTTGTGTCTCTATCTCCTTCATTTCTTCTCTGATCTTAGTTATTTCTTGTCTTCTGTTACCTTTGAATTTGCTTACTTTTGCCTCTCTAGTTCTTTTAATTGTGATATTAGGGTATCAATTTTATGTCTTTCTCTCTTTCTCCTGTTGACATTTAGATTTGTAAATTTCCCTCTTAACACTGCTTTAGCTGTGTTTCAGAGATTCTGGTACATTTTGTCTTTGTTCTCATGGTTTCACAGAACTTATTTATTTCTGCCTTAGTTTCGTTATTTACCCAGTAGTCATTCAGGAGCAGGTTGTTCAGTTTCCATCTAGTTGTGTGGTTTTGAGTGAATTTCTTAATCCTGAGTTCTAATTTGATTGCACTGTGGTCTGGGCAACTGTTTGTTATGGTTTCTGTTCCTTTGCATTTGCTGAGAAGTGTTTTACTTCCAATTATTTATTCAATTTTAGATAAGTGCTATGTGGTGCTGAGAAGAATGTATATTCTGTTGATTTGGGGTGGAAAGTTCTGTAGATGTCTGTTAGGTCCACTTGATCCACTACCCTTCCCATCCTCTGGTTACCATGTTTCCACTCTATCTCCATGAGTTCATTTTTTTTTTTTTTGTCTTACATATGAGTAAGAACATGCAATATTTGTCTTTCTGTGCTTGATTTGTTTCATATAACATAATGACCTCCAGTTTCATCCATGTTGGAACAAATGAAAAAGTATTTCATTTTTTTTATGGCTGAATAATTTTCCATTGTGTATTCATACCCCCTTTTAAAAACCATTCATCCATTACTGGACACTTAGGTTGAGTTCATATTTTGGCTATTGTGAATATTGCTGCAGTAAACATGAGAGATCAGATACCTCTTTGATACACTGAGTTTCTTTATTTTGGACATACACCCAGCAATGAAATTGCTGGATCATGGCATACATTTCTAAAAAGAAAAGATACAAATGGCCAAAGGTATGTGCAATAATACTCAAATCACTAATCATCAGAAAAACGTAAATCAAAACTGCAGTGAGCTATCATCACATTCAATTTAAAATGACTTTATCAAAAATAAGAATAATAACAGAAGGTAAAGATGGTGTGGATAAAGCAGAATCCCTGTACACTGTTTGCGAGAATGTAAGTTGGTGCAGCCACTATGGAAAAGTATATGGAGTGTCTTCAAAAACCTAGATATCGGCAAATTGTTTCTGAACTTCCATGTTTTTGTTCTGAAATTTTCAGTTTCAGAACATTAGAATCAAGGAGTATCCAGGTACATTTCAGAAGGTTTCTTACAGAAGATCACTTGGTGAAAATCTTTTTTTTTTTTTTTTTAAGTGTGTGTGTGTGTGTGTGTGTGTGTGTGAGAGAGAGAGAGAGAGAGAGAGAGAGAGAGAGAGAGAGAGAGAGATGGAGTGTTGCTCTGTTGCCCAGGCTGGAGTTCAGTGGTGCTATCTCAGTTTACTGCAGGCTTGCCTCCCAGGTTCACGCTATTCTCCTGCCACAGCCTCCCAAGTAGCTGGGACTACAGGCGCCCGCCACCACACCCGACTAATTTTTTGTACTTTCAGTACACATGGGGTTTTGCCATGTTGGCCAGGATGGTCTCAATCTCCTGACCTCGTGACCCATCCACTTTGGCCTCCCAAAGTGCTGGGATTACAGGCATGAGGCACCGCGCCTGGCCCATTTGAGGAAAACCTTTAATATGAATTTGAAGGATATATATTTATAAGCATATCAAATGATTTAACATTTTTGAAAGGGAACATAATAAATATGTAATATCCATGGAAAAGGAAATATTAACATATATATACACATACATATACACAAACACATACATATTTAAAATGTATTGTTGAGCCTCAATACATCTATTTTTAAAAGTATGAAATAGAAACTTGTTTGGTAAGCAAAATATCAAAATTCAGCCAGACTGAACCAGTATCTATTTCTCTTGTTATTGCAATATCATCCACCTTTTGGTTTTTCTTCTTTCTGTCTTGACCAGCAGGTTTCTTTGAATCAAGACCCACAGTGACAGCACTGTAATATTTTCCTCACCAGGGTCCAGGAGTATTAGTCATTAAGTCCAAATGCAGTCACTTTATAGGAAATTCCTCCTGAGGCCCATTGCTTGGAAGATTGATCTCTCTCCTTCTATATAGAGGTAATGAAATTCTCCTTTTACAGTACTGCATTACCTAACAGATATGTATTGTTAAAAATCAAACCAAGCTCTCATAAAGCATTAAGTCTGATAACTTACTTCCTATACAGTTTCAAACTGGCTGGATGCCCTGCTCTGGATAACTCTCTGAGAGGAAAACATTACTTAGTATTCAACAGAGTTGCTCAGAATTAAAGTACCAAAGTCAGTAGATGTACTTGGAGTGATCATGGGAAATATTCAACCCAAAACTTTTAGATGGATATGTGATATAGTCAAAATTATCTTTTTTCTTCCTGTTCTCTTTATTGCCTCTGTACCTTCTGGAGCTGGGGGACCTTCTCCAGGCCTAAAGATCCTCCCTAGATACAGAAAACACACAACGATTTCCCTCTATTGCTTTGATTATAATGCACACTGAGATTATTTAGGGTTGTCAACTAGACAAAAAAATCACAATATCTATACATTTACAATGCAGGTTTTATTTTTTATAAGTAAATAATCTTGACAGGCTGGGAGTATGCCTCCGGCAAAAATGGAAAGCAGGCACTACAAGTGAAAGACAGATGAGACAGGAGTTCATGCTGAACAGGTTGGCCAAGTATACCTGTTTAACAGGGTATGGAAGGAGCTATGAATATTCAGGAAAGGGGTCCTAAAGCATGTGTACTGAATAAACATCCATGTTGCATATACGTGAACCATGTTGACTTTTGGGTGGAGACTTAACATTTAAATGCATTACAATTAGGCCCTATAATGTTAAAAGTGACACAGGGACATGAAGGCACTTAAGTGCACAGCCTCTGTAAACTAACCGGAATCTGTCCATGGTTAGTGATTTTCTTATCCTGGGAAAGTTACTGAAATCAGTCTGTTGTCCAACCAAAGCTGTAATTATGGCTTGTGGAATAGGGGATGTCAGTTAGTCAGCACCTGGCAGTGGATGAGCTGCAAATTGTTTTAATATTGCTTATCTCAGGACAGTGCTGCTTTGGCCGCTACGGAAGAAGAAAAACTGTAACAGAACATAGTTTATTATTTAAGTGTAGGGGTGCATAACTTAACCTTTGTCTGCCATGACTTCAGGCCTTGTGTATGATTTGGTGTCTTGTGGCCACAAAAATTCTGTTTTGTCAATCTTGTGATTTCTATTTTAACACTGTGGTGATCAGTTGTATGTCTAAGCTGTGAAAGAATGGGAATATAATGAGACCTGTCTTATCTCCCATCCATTATGGCTGGTAGTTCTGTTTTGAAGATTTCTATGTGGTCCCTTAGCTAAGAAGATATCTATTTAGTCAGCTGGGGAAGTTTAGTATTTTATTTTTAGTTTATAGGATTCAGTTTAGTATTTTATTTTTAGTTTATAGGATTCAGGAAACTTAAAATCCTTTGCTGGTAGGGTTAGAGTGTCTATGTTTGTAAAAATGTAACTCACTGAGATTTCATACTCTTGATAAAGACTCATAGTTTAGAATTTGTTTCTGCTTGCTTCTAACATCAAAATGTACTTGTTTACTAACTTATAACCTCTGGATTCTTCTATTTGCTAGAGCCCAGTTTCAATAAAGATAAATCTATACTCATGTTCTTCTCCTCTAAAATAATGTCTTCAAAGCTCATTTTCTTGAAAATATACTTAAGGAGTGACTTTAATTGACAGAAATGTAGGCCCTGTGGAAATATAGTTAGACAGATTATTTAAGCTAGTCAATTATTTAAAGGTTCCTGTAAATACATACAGCACATGGACAGCTATCATTTTGCCTTACACCAGCGTTAAGCATCATCCATGTGGAACAAATTAGTTTCTCTCCATCAGTGGCATTCAGGAGAAACTCTTGTGTTAAAAAATAGTTATAATGATACATAAATAGCTTCCAATACTATCTTTCAGCTTAAAATGCCAGAGTAAAAGTATTTGAGTATGCATGTTTTTAAGAAAGATCATTTTGGAAAGTGATTTTTCTGCATAGTACTCAATTACAAAGGCATTGATGAGATGAAAATATATGTGACAAAGTTTCTGATATAAGAAGCTTAGCTTGCACAGCTTAATAAATAAAATAAATAAGTATTTACTAGACAAACTTAGGTAACCTGAAAGAGTTTTAAAATTAGAAAATCTCAGGATGAGAAAAACATCTAAACTCATTTCAAAATGTATAATATCTGATTACATCAAATATTTACAAAAAAATAAATTGATAGCCCAAATTGATTTATCTATAGTACCAATGTAGATTGGGAATATTACAATTTTCATGTAATTTTATTTCTGTGTTAAGAATCTACATGTTTAACTTCAAGCCCCAGAGTAAACTAAAAAGCAAATGGATAAGGGTTTGCTCATTCTAAAGAGAAACAAAGTTTTAAAAACGAAGATGAGTCATGCATTTGCATATTACTAAACACATTGTAACATTTCAATCATGTGTAAAGGATGAGGTTTTATTTAGGAGTGACAAAGTGTACATAAAAGTATGAATATTGTGAGAATTGAAATAATTATCAAGATAACAATACAAATAACATGTTTTGAAATGTTCAAGGATGAATATGGAAAGACATCTTGGAAAAGGAAATGTTTGAGAATCAAATTAGAAAGGCATATGAATGGAGACTTTTAAATGGAGAATGACACTTAGAGCTGAAGGAAAAACATTGCAGAAATACAGAAGTGAAACATCTTACCTCTTACAACTTCAGATATACAGATTGGCTTGGCATTGGGTAAATAAAAGTTAAAGGAGACAAATAGTTGACAGGGAAAATATTTAATTTTGATTAGGATGTTGGCTCATGATGCTAAACCAATCACGGAATGTTTAAAATTCTACTCTCTCTATTATGTAGATGTACCATGTAGTTAAGTCATATATTTGGAAAGTAACTTGGGTTCCTTAGGGTTGAGTCTTAATTTAGCTACTTAGTATATGTGTAGATAACCATATATCTTGATTTGCCAAGTTAATTCTGCTATATACTTATAGAGTCAGATAGATGTTATTAATAGCTTCCCCTTCTCTATCTAACCATGTCCTACCTACCTTGGATGATGTGGTCACCACAGGAATTGTTTAATTTTTATAAGTTTCAGTTTTCTTCATTTTAAATATGGATAATTACCATAACTTCGACAAGGCATTGTTTTGGACAGTAAATGAGATAGTCCCTAGAGAGTACTTAATTCAGTAGTGTGCACAGAACAAGCAATTGATACCTGTTAGTTATTATAATTTAATCATTATTTAAAAGATAATGCCAAAATATTTGGTTGACTCAAAATATTAAATTGTTCTAAAACCAGTTGAGATGCTAATCATTCAGATTATTGTTAATGTACCAATTTACTACAATATTGACCAAATTGTTATATATAAATCAGTAGTTGTAATTTTTTCTCTCACTCATACACAGGCATACACACACACACACACACACACACACACACACACAGTCTTTAAAAAATCTCCTAATTACATTATGCATTATTTTTCTAACAAAAAATGTTTATAGTCATTTCCCAGTTTGATTACTTAAATATGGATTGCTTCACAGAAAAAAATGTAATTGAAGAAGTATAAACAGGTGACCAAGATGACAGTAATACAGCATCTCTAATACATTTATGGGGCACAAACTAAATAATTTGATAAAAGCAATATGTAACCTGAAGTGGTTGTTAAATGTATTAATTTTTTCAGTCTTTTTGCCAATGATATTATGCACAGATTTTCTTAACCCAAACCTGTAAAAATATCAGTTTTTGCATGATACTTCATATGTTTTAGTACAAAGATGCCTTTTAGTTTTGTGAAGAAAATAATATATTTTCAGTTGAGGAATAAAGCTCTTTACCAGGTAATACAAACCTAAGAATAGAGTAATAAAAACATTTTAAAATATCTTTATATAAAGATATAAATATGCCTTTATATAAAAGGATTTAAAGGTTTTAATGTTCTAAGTCTGTTTATTCTGATATTTTTAGAATTTTAATTTAATATTTTCTCCCAAAGCATCCAAATATTCAAAAAATTCTGATATTTGTAGCAACTAAGATTCATACCACACACAATACTACTTCATAGATCCAGCTGAATTTTAATGTTTCTGAAGAAAATTCAGATAATAGTCGTAACAGATTGATGCTGGACAGACTGACTTTTGTTGCATTTTAAAATTCATTCCATTAACATTGCTCTATGACACTTCCCAAGATATGGAAGATACATAAATTTTCTTTTCTAGGGGTCAGCAAAGGTCATGACTAAGACAAACATGAAGTGCCTCTTCATTTGATGGAGGATCCCTAGTATCTCACATACAGCAGCCAATGCATAAATTTTTCAAGGTGAAGTTTGATAACGATTTCACTAGATGGTGCTGGTATAGGCATGGCATCATTCAGAACATAAGTGGAAATATGTAGCTTGTGTTTACTGAGCTCTGTAGAGTAAGTTTGTTTTCCTTTTCTCCATCTGATTTGCTCAAGTAACTAAAATAAAAAGAGAATCTTTTAGAAATGTAACCATAGATAACATTAGGGACAATAAAACAAACTAGGCTACATAAAAGACAGTCATGGCCATTATTCCCTATATCAAGGTGTTTTGTGTTCAGAGAGAGTGTAAAAATGTGGACCAGACTTAATTATCCATGAATGTTAACTTGCTCCAACAGACCTGTGTTATGTCAGAACTGAGTGTGTTTCAGATTATGATGCTTTCAGCTATTTTTTGTAAGCACATGAACAAATTCATGAATAGCATTTAAGTTTTGTAGAATAGATTATGAATGGAAGTTGGCGATAAAATAGAGAGAAGGGACTCGAACACGAAGAAACTTCGTGGAAGCCTTTTTGAATATGATGATCCATTGTCAATTGTTTTGCATGTTAAGACTTGAAGTTGATTCTTTAGGTCTTGACATCTCTATTCTAACCCAATACAGTTCATCCTGCTTTAATGAGGTGCAATTTTTTATTCAAACTATGTTGATAATTAAAGGGAGCATCACATGCTCAAGAATTACAAGTCCTTATTTGAGGAAGTTTGTTAGCAATGTTGAACTTTTGTTGTATTAGATTCTTATTGCTAGCGTAACAGATTACTACAAATTTAGTGATTTAAAATAATAAATATCTTGTCTTCAGGTCTAGAGATAGGGATTCTGACACAGATGTCACCGGGCTAAGATCAAGGTGTTTTCAGGCCAATATTTCTTCTGGAGCTTCTAAGGGAGAAAGCGTTTTCTTGAGTTTTCCAGCTGTTAATGGCTGCCTGCATTTCTTGGAGCGTGGCCACTTCCTCCATTTTGAAAGCTATCAATGGACAGTTGAGAATCTTTCTCATGTCACATCATTCTGACTCTGAACCTTTGACTCCTTCTTTCACATTTAAAGGGTCATTGTGATTACATTATATCAACTTGGATAATCCAGGATACTCTCCTTATTTTATGACTGATTAGCAATCTTAATTCCATTTGGTGAGTTTAATTCTCTCTTGCCATGTAACATAACATATTCAAAGGTTTCTGGGATAAGAACATGGATCCATTTTTGCCTTCTACAGTTGCAAGCAATTCTCCAGGAATTTTTTTTTCTTAGTATAATTTTACCCATAATGTGACCAGTTTGACAACCCAGCTCTTTTGGTTGCACATTCTGAAGACACTTAGAGATATTAAAATGATTCTCTTCCTTGGAAGGTCTTTAATCTTGGAAAACATCTTACAGAAACACACACATAGCCTAGTGAGGCTTGGGATATAATAATCACTATTTGTTCTGTAATTTGGCTTTGATACATCTTAGTGCACACAGATAAGGCATTTTAAAGGTAGGGATGGGAATGTCTAATGGAGAAAGAAGAATTGAAAATAGATTCAAACACTAAAGATGGGCACAAGTCAATGAATTTTGGAAAGATCTGTAGGACACAGGATATTCACCATATATGAGATTACAGGGATTTGTAGTTCAGCAGGCAATCTTAGGATATGTAACTGTAAGAAACTGAGTGTGTCTATAAAACAAGTATCACAGAATTCAGAAGTCAAGAACCAACATTAAAAAATTCTAATGAAACAGACAATGCCATCAAGAATGTTTATTTACTCTTAGCAGGGTATATGGATCACAGGTTTATAGGACATAGTCTGGTACTTAGTTAGGGAAATATTTTAGGACAAGTTGCAATTTCCAAAATAACTGAGTTACTGAGAGGCAATATAAATGGAGACTGTAATAGAAGAATTTCTATTTGCTAGATATGAGAACATAATTTAGGAAACTGGAAAAGGTAAAATCCCAAATATTAAAAGTGAGACCCTAAGTAACAATCCTAGTAGTACCGCTCACTATTACCTCCTGAGTACTGTGTAAAAATTAATGAATATCCTCCTGCTTAAGTGAAATCCATCTGAGACATGGAACTTAAAATTAGCTGATTCAAGTAGGCTAAGTAGGGGATTGTGAATATTTGAAAGAGGAAATGTGGGAATGAGAGGCAGTATCAAAGTATTTTAAAGATCTATTTTACAATCAGGGAAGCATATCTTATAGTATTGTTATTTAATTTGTGAATTTTGTTTACAAATTATAAGTTTCACAGCAATAACCAAGTCTTTGTCATTTTAATTCTCTCTCCTAAGACAATGTCTAGGATAATGTTTATTCATGGAAACAGATGACTTCTCTTTCAGGTTGTCTATCTTGGCAATTTTACCTCTCCTAAAACACTTTGTTTATTTGTTTGTTTGCTTGATGTATTAATGGTTTATAAATATATGCTGGCCTTAATTTGACTGTGGATTTCTGAAGACAATTGCTGGCCTTTAAATATAACAATTGTGTTGCATAAAGGAGAGACTATAGCAAACATGTAAAGACATTATTGGAGATAAAAATAAATTTCAGCATTTAATTATTTGTAATAATTAAGACACCTATTACTTCTGCTATTCCTGATGTTTATTCTTTTAATTAAATTCTCATCATTCAAAAAACAATTACTATTGATATGTTCTAACCCTGTGCTTATTGCTCTAACTCATGAGCAGTTTAATATTACTGTTTCGCCTTACATCATTTCTTATAGTTGTTTACCAAGTCCATTTTATATTTGTATTTCTTAAATAAAATTTTACTTGTTTTACTGAATTTTTTATGTGTTATAACACAATTTGAAAAACAAATAAATATTCTAGCTCATGTCAACATAGGTTTAACTATTAAAAAATTCCTCCTTTGTATCATTCTCTGTAATGATCTGGGCCTTTTATCCATTCTGATATCATGATAGACAATAGATAGATGATGAATAGGTAGATAGATAGATTCATTAGTTCATTCATTGATTACATAAATGTACCAAAAATCCCCAAAGTACAAATCAACATTTATGCATATGAATAGGGCAATTCTAGCTCTTTAGGATTTACAATCTAAACAATATTAGAAAGTATATAGACATAAAATGATTACATAAAAAGAAAACTACATTAGAAAATACCAATATATTTTAAAATATAAAAACTTTTCCTGTTTACCACACTTCCTTTTGCTTTAAAATATTTTATCTTCATTATTTTCTAATATGTTATTATTATTGCTTTTTGAGATGAGATAATGATATCAGTTAGTAAATAGCAGAGATAAAATTCAGATTATCCTCTACAATGTTTGTGCTCTTTTCTAAGTACCACTGAATTAGCTGTGTATAAGACAAACAAAAGGCAGTTTAGAAGGATTAGTGGAAGTAAATTTGTTTATTTACTGATGTGGTAGAGAAGATTTTCACAAAGACATGTAACTTGACTAGGGTATAAAAGGTTGATGCAATTTAGATGCTGAGAATGAGAAAGATAGTCATTATAGGTACAAAACAGAATAAGCAAGGGCATGGAAATAGAAGTTAGCCTAGAATGTTACCAGAACAGTAACAGCGAGTGCAAAAGTCTGCTTGAATCATTCTACTTCACTTTTTTTTTTTTTTTTCATCTCAAATTCAATGCTAAATCTTTATCCAATCAGCCTATCAGGTCAGGAATTACTTTCAGGACAGACAAATTACTTTTACCCAGCATATAGTTCCAAAATCTAATGCCAGAGTGGTTTGCTTTTCTTCATTTGTAAACAATTTGGTGTCTGAAGTTAGAAATATTGGATCCACACTTTATATAGGAATATATTAGATTTTTAAATTACATGGCATTGTATATGTCACACTCCAGCAGGCTCATTCCTTAAAGGATAAAGTTAGTCATGAATAAAATTCTTGTACTAGAAACACAGATGCCTGATGAATATACAAGGGTAAGTAAGTGAAATAAGTGTTGCTGAAATGAGGAAGGAGCTGAGATTAGACAGCCTACCAAGGAGACAAAAAGGCTTCTCAAAACTCATTATTTAAAATAGAAGTGCACAAATGGTCACCTTTTATTGTATAGTCTAGCTTTTCATTTCATTTGCTACAAGGGTGGCCAAGAGGCAAAATGCCTGTTTTGACATATACCACTCAAGTGTGAAAGTAACCTTTTGCTTTAATAATTTATTCAAGCTCTAGCATGGTGTTTTAATTGGCCAATGCTGCCTTAAATCCTACAGTCTGCCAAAGAATGTCATACTTGTAAAACATAGATTTGTTTTAATTTCTTTCATTTTAATATAGCATTAATATTAAATCTGTTTTACATCACAGTTGCAATTAATGAGTATAATCAGTGTAAAAATTTGAGTGGTAGTTGTAGCTGCTGTATGCTAGGGCTGTAAACATTTTGAATATTATAAAAATATTTTTCTAGAATTAAAAAGGAGATATGAATGCCAAATACAGTTGATATTGAGAAGTTGATTTTTAAAAATATTTCTGGCACCTATAGTTTTTTTTTTTTAATGTTGATGTAACTAATTTTTCTTTTCCCTCATTTTGTAATTTTTACATTCAATTTCTAGCAATATAATTAGGTACAGAAAATTTTTTTGTTTTTCTGACTTCAAATAAAATCAATTATGGTAATAATAAGAGAACAAACAATTGAGACATGTAGATATTCTAATCATTTTCTTTTAAAAGTAGTAATATGGACTATAAATTATTTAAAATTACATTAACCTTAAGGACTCATTTTAGTTCAACATTGGGAAAGATGAGAGAAATAGTAACACATGTCCTCAGAAGATTTTGTGACATAAAATTCAGCTCTAGGTAAACTTTGTCATACACTGATATTTTAACACCTGAGGCAATTATGTGTTATTTTTACTTACTTTGAAATTTAATAAGTTATCTTACACTTTAGAATCACTCTTTCTGCATAGGAAAGAGTATTTAATATTTTAAAAGTAAAGACTTAAAAACTATTGGAGAAACAAACATTTGTTTTATATGAAAGTATGAATATTGTACAGATATCAAAGACACTTCTCAAATCTGAGTATTGACAATTTTAAAGTATTGACAATCTTCAAGTCCCCCAGCCATTTAAAATATTCAGTTATCTTTATTTTTAAGAGTAAATCAACCTGTTCTTGTGTCTATGTAAATTATTGAAATTAAATTTATTGTTTTCCAAATTTTTAAAATTTCAACTTTTGTATTTTTGTCTAATGTGAAAACTGAAAATAATTTAGCATAAGGCTGTCATCCCCTAAAAATTAGCTCATTTTTCATCCTCACCTTGTGCTGTCATCCACCAAAAGACTGAGTGAAAAAGAAAACCTTCCGCAGTGCAAGTTATCCCCAGTGCAAGTTCCATTTATACTCATAGCTGTCTAAATGTTACTATTTGAGATTATCCTTTGAGTTTCAATGCTGTGGTCATATATATAGTGTTAAGAACCAGATTCCAAATCAGGTCTACAATATACAACATGATTCAAGTCATCTGTAACAGATGCATTTGGTAGTTGTTAAACGTATTTAGGTATTGGATTAAATTGGGAAAAGTGTTAATTATTTCATCTTTATTTTTCAGGTATGAGGAATCAAACAATGATATTTTAAATTTCATCTTTCTTTCCATCTAGCATTACTCAATTTGAATTTGTAGGATGCCTCACTATTATATTATAAAAATATGGTATATATTACTAAGGCAGTTTTCATTATATTTAAAAATATGTAAATATGAAATAATTAAATTCCATTAAAACATTTAATATATTGAAAATTACAATTATGTATAAAGTGAAAGTTTATTGGGGTGGTGGGTACCTATAGTCTCAGCTACTCCAGAGGCTGGGGCAGGAGGATGGCTTGAGCCCCAGATTCTGAGTCCAGCCTGGTCAACATAGTGAGACCATGTCTCTTAAAAAAATGCATATATAAAAGTTGATTTAATTGTTATTTTTGCATATCATATTTGGAAAATTTTACAAGGTTTAATGTAAATATAAACTATTAATATTTATTTTGGTTAAAACAATATAATGAAACACTTGAAAAATATACAGTATGAAAATCATACCAGATTACCATAGGCAATATGACATTTGTTGAATGTGTTTAAAGTTTTTATTTTTTAAAATTTCTTTTGTCATTTTTGTAAGTTGCATTAGAGTATTTGTAAAATTTTAGGGAATTTTTAAATCATAGTTTTTAGACTGAAAATTTTTAATCAGATACATTTAGAAGAAAATTTCTGTGAAGCATTCTATTAATAAAAATAAAAATGAGTATTTTTATTAATAGAATAATAAACTTAAAATTATTCAGTTTTATAATTTGGTTTATGGTTTGTATGAAGATACATAATAATTTTATATATTGTTGAAATATTAATTTTTTCTTATTTTTATAATTATGTGTAATACCAAAATTACCATTTTTGAATGTAAACTTTTGCCTATAATTCCAATTATTTCAATGAAATAAATTTAAGAAAGAGAATAATAGAATATTAGTAACTCTTTTAAAAATTAAAAATCTATTATGACGGTTAGTTTTATGTGTCTACTTGGTTGGGCCACAAGATGCCTAGTTGAACTATTAAACATTATTTCTGGGTGTGTCTGTGTAAAGTACAGTTTGCTCAAACAATTGGGTAAGGCATTACCCAATCAATTGAAGGCCTGAATATAACAAAAAGGTGGAGGGAGGTTGAATTCCCACTCTGCCTAACTGTTTCATCTGAGTTATTAGTCTCCTTCCTTCAGGGGTCTTTTTTCCTCAGTCCTTTAGACTGCAATCTGCACCATTTGCTTTCTGGCTCTCAGGCCTTTGAACTATACAAACAGTTTTCATGGGATTCCAACTTGGAGATATAAGGGCAGATAATGGACTTCTTAACCTCCACGATCACCTCCAAAATCACATGAACCAATTTCATAAAATAAATCTCATTCTATCTATCTGTCCATCATCTACCTTTCAGTTCTGTATATTTTCTATGGGTCATGTTTCTTTGGAGAACGCTGATTACTATCTTAGATACCTAAAGTAAATATTTAAAGATATTTCTTCATTAATTTAAGATGGAAATTACATTACAGAAATAATGATTATTTCTGTTGTTTTTCTTGCTTTCCTCATGATCTATTCTCCTTAGTATTATGTCATCATTTTCTTTATTCTTGTTTGTAATGGCATGTGCTAATACTTATTACAAAATTCTATTTTTCATTAATATTTTGAGATTACTATCTTTTTTCTATTATTTTACTAACATTTTTCAGGTTAAAAGAAAACTCTCAGAATTATCTTAGTAAAATTAACTGGAAATTCTAAGTAAAATTTGGAAGATACAGATTTTATTCTAATGTTGTTTTTCATTCACATATATGCCTTTCATGCATTTGTCATTTCTATTTTTATTTTCAATGTTATATTGTTTTAAGTGATATATCTATAACTTGTCAGAAACTTTGTCAAATGCTAGGTAAACACACCCACACACAAATATACTCATCTTTATTGTTGATAAATTTTCATTCCTGAATGAATAATTTATAGATAATATTTATGTAAACAAATACAATATTATGTGCTATATGTAATAAAAACTGTATATGAAAAATACAGAAATGGTATTCTAGGCTAAGGCACTATGATAGATTCTAAAATCAAAGTTTAAATTTAATTTTTTCTGTACCACATCCTAACTTAGTATATTAGTCAAATTATTTAACCTTTCAAACCTTGGTTTTCACAACTTAACTTTAGGACAATAGCATAGTGTATGTGTTGATTAACATGGTGTTATGAATACAGACTTTCATCGTAGCAATGAGAGTGGTGGTGATGATGATAATTTAGATACCTTAGAGAACGATTTGAAATGTCATATAGATGGTACTAAAGGATAAGGATTAGTTTTGAAATATAGGAAGTATTTTGGAATACATAAAAAGATTCTGCTAGGAGACAATGTAAAGCTGAGTCAAAAACTAAAAATTTATACAAACTACAGGAGGGGAGGTTGGTAGATATGAAATGGCAATTGGATATACTAAAAAGGCATGGAAATTTCAGATTTTTGTTTTAGAAAGTTTACTGATGGGCATATATTGAATATGGATAAAAAAGAAGCAACTTTGCAGATAAGGACTTCCGTTAGGAGATTACAATATTGTAGTAACCAACAAAAGAGATGATGGTGTCCTAAACCAAAGTGCTGTCAGCTAAAATAGAAGGAACAGATGGAATTTCGATGAGTTTAAGAAGGCAAATTCTCAAAATATTGAAGATGAGAAAGAATAGAGTTGGAACTCATTCTTAACATTATTCCTATGATAAGTAGGTAAAAGTTGGTGCATTCAACCAAGAAACAAAACAAAACAAAAGCACTGGTTGTAGGAAGGAAATGATTTCAGTTTCCAATATGCTGAGCTCTAGATGTTTATTGGATATTAGGATGGAGTCATCTGTTAAGCCATCTGAATCTCAGGAAGAAAGTCACTTGGGTGGCGGTATATACATGGGGTTTGTTAGTACACAGGTAATGTCTAAAGATAAACAGAAAAGCAACTAAGGAAATTGTCTATTCGTGTCCTTAGCCCACTTTTTGATAGGATTGTTGTGTTTTTTTTTTTTCTTGTAAATTTGAGTTCATTGTAGATTATGGATATTAGTCCTTTGTCAGATGTATAGATTGTGAAGATTTTCTCCCACTTTGTGTGTTGTCTGTTTACTCTGCTGACTGTTCCTTTTATCATTCAAAAACTCTTTAGTTTAATTAAGTTCTAGCTATTTATATTTGTTTTTATTGCATTTTATTTTGGGTTCTTGGTCATAAATCCTTGCCTAAGCCAATGCCTAGAAGGGTTTTTCCTATGTTACCTTCTAGAATGTTCATAGTTTCAGGTCTTAGATTCAAGTCATTAATCCATCTTGAGTTAATTTTTATACAAGATGAGAGATGAGGATCTAGTTTCATTCTCCTACATGTAGCTTGCCAGTTATTACAGCACCATTTGTTGGATAGGACATTTTTCTCCACTTTGTTTTTGTTTGCTTTGTAAAAGATCAATTGGCTGTAAGTATTTGACTTTATTTCTGGGTCCTCTATTCTCAAAAGAAGATATACATAACAAATGGCCAACAAACATATGAAAAAGTGTTCAACATCACTAACGGTCAGGGAAATGCAAATCAAAACCACAATGTGATACCACTTTACTCCTGGAAGAATGGCAATGTTCAAAAAATCAAAAAATAATAGATGTTGGCATGGATGCAGTGAACAAGGAACACTTCTACACTGCTAGTGGGAATGTAAACTAGTACAACCACTATGGAAAACAGTGTGGAGATATCTTAAAGAACTAAAAGGACTGCAATTTGATCCAGCAATCCCACTACTAGGTATCTACCCAGAGGAAAAAACGTCATTATATGAAAAAGATACTTGCACACCCATGTTTATAGCAGCACAATTTGCCATTGCAAAAAGGTGGTACCAACCCAAATGTCCATCAATCAGTGAGTGGATAAAGAAACTGTGAGATATATATATATATATATATATATAAAAATAATGCAAATTGGGTGTAGTGTATACTGCTCCAGTGATGAGTGCACCAAATACCACCTGTTCCCCAGTAACTTACATAAATTAAAAAAAAAAAAAATGCAACTAAGGAAATTGTTTAAAATAAAAGACAATTCAACATAAGGGAGAAGAACCTCACTAAAGATGGCTGAGAGAAATTGCAAATTTATAAAACAGGACTTTGGATTTTGTAACTAGGAGTTACTAACAAAAGCAGTTTAAGTGGAGTTGTGATAGATGAGGGCAGATCTAATATAGTGAATAATTAATGTGAGGTAGAATTGAAGAAACAAAATGTAGACTACGTTTTTGGAGGGTAGGGGAACTTTGATGTTTAAAACAAACAAACAAAAAAATTTTTTTCTACCCTAACATTTTTTTTCACACCCTAACATTTTCTATAATGTTAAAGAAGCTTAAACATGTTTAAAGAAATCTGAGAGGAAGGTGGCATAGGAGAGAGAGAGAGAATGAGTGATTAAAAATACTACACTGGAGCTGTGATCCTCAAAGGGTGTGAAGCTATGAGGCTGCCTACAGTAGTTTCAAAGGGGGTGGGCTTGTTGAAAATGTACATTAGTAGGTTCCACTGCAGAGCTGAAAGTATGTGTATTGACATTTAAAATCTACTGCTCTAGAGAAAGACATTTATATTGTCTAAAAAGACATGAGAAGATTGGCTCCAGGATATAGATAAAAGAGCTAACATCCACTAAAAAAATAATAAAACAAAAGCAAAAAAAAATTCCCTCTTCTTCTTAGGAATAAAGAAACTAATTAAGAGTCTGTGCTTAAGAAGAAATGTTTTAGCTGAATAATATCTTCAGGAATTTTAGCGTTATGATTTTTATTTTAAGTGATAACTTCTAATATATAAAAATAATAGGAAAAAAGTTATGGGTTAAAACAGTTTGCACTAAGAATTCAGATATTGAAAATGACAAATTTAAATGATGCTGAGCTTCATCGTTTTTATTTTCCTCCACAAATACATACTGCTTAGAATGTTATAGGAGCAGAGAATATAGACAGGTAGAATAATCCAGAAGAGATACTTGCATGGTACACTGGAATGTGAGGGATGTAGTTTTGATTAGCTGATTTGGCAGACTATGTAATTTAAATGTGATCATGAAGAAAATAACAATTAGAAGCAGGAATATTGACCAGAACAATAGAGATGAGTTAAATGACTGAAGTGCCAATTAGATCAAAATGTGTCAGTTAGTGAGAGAACACTGTGAGCAAACTGTTGTTAAGAGACTTGAATTTTGGAGATTATGGAAAATAAGTTTCATTAGTTTAATCATAGTTCGGTTTCATGGAAGCAATAGATATGATACTTAATTTGGTTTAATGTTAGAAACAGGATTTGATCTAAGTTAATGGAAAATTAGTAAATTCCATATCACCTATTAATGAGAAGAATATAATATCAGTCACCATCTACGTTTTGAGAAATGTTGGGTGAAGTATGAATAAATTCTACATAAATGACAAAAATGATAATAAATGCATGATAATACTAAGATAAAATTAGATGCCCAAATGATAGCATATTAAAAATCAGTTTCAGATATATGCAAAACTTAAACGTGAAGAAGGTAAATTATTTACAGTAAAAAATATAAAAAATTAAAGATCATCAGCTAGAGAAGAATGTTTATAAAATAGCCAAATATGCAAAACATGGGGAAAATTTCTTTCTTAATGAAAATGTCATTGAAGTTAAAAGCCACTTTGTAGAGTACATATAGCTAACAAAGGTTATTTGGGGCAGATAAAGTACCCTAATATACTTATACTGTTCAGCAATTCAAGTCCTAGCGCATGTCTTAAGACTGTTCCTCTTGAGATCCTTTTATTTATTTATTTTTTTTTTTGGAGACGGAGTCTCCTTTTTTGCCCAGCCTGGCATGATCTTGGGCTCACTGCAACCTCCACCTCCCGGGTTCAAGCAATTCTCGGCCTCAACCTCCCGAATAGCTAGGATTACAAGTGCCCGCAACCACACCTGGCTAATTTTTTGTATTTTTTTAGTAGAGTTAGGGTTTCGCCATCTTGGCCAAGCTGGTCTGGAATTCCTGACCTCCTGATTTACCTGCCTTGGCCTTCTAGAGTGCTGAGATTACAAGCGTGAGCCACCGCGCCCGGCTGAGATTGCTTTTAAGTTTCCATGAGTAGTGGTATTGTTTTGAATGCCATGGCAGATGAGAGAATAGAGCTTTTCCAGCTTTAAGAATGTATAACAACTATCTCCAGAACTTGTTTAAAATGTCAGTTACCAATCAAAGAGATTCTATTTTATGAATTCTGAATTGTGCTTAAAAAATTTACATTTGAGAATCAAGTGAATATCAGTGTTTGAAAATAGAATATAACCGTGATATCTAATTTAATTTTCATTATCAAAGGCAGTCAGGAAGCCTTGTATCTCTCAACAACTTTTAAAAGTCATGAATACATATTCCAGATATACTAAAAATCAGTATACATATTGTGTTTGTATATATACTATACACATACACACATATAAGTGTATGTGTGTGTGTATGTTTATATATATACATATATACACATATACATATATACATATATACACATATATATGCACACACATATATACACACACATACATATATATGTGTGTATATATATATTTTTCCCCACAGGGCGTCTGTTTCAGCGCAGTGGTTGCCTCTGGAGACAGGTGGGGCAAATGTGTAGGGGCACATAGAGAACACTTCATTCCCTAGAAAGTATTTTTTTAATTTTATTTGCTATTTAAAAAAGTAATATTTTTATGCTTTTGTACATAATTAAATTAAAGGAAAACCTAACTGAATATATACACTGATCTGTATGTTTTCAAGACAGTAGTAGTCACAAGACATAGCTATCAAGACATCAAGATTAAAAAGCAACCCATCAAAACTTTTTTTGGTTTAAAATCAACTGAATCCCATTTTTGCTAGTTAAAATTGTATACAATTTTATTAAGGAATACTGGGCAACTTTCATAATTTCTGATGGGTCATAGCACCAAGTTGTGCATCCAGGAACCACCTTCCAAATCATAATACAGCTGCCAAGCCCCAAATAGCTTGAATGGCCAACAAGATCATCCCTTATCACTGTGCCTCATCACTCCAGAAATTTGCCTTCCTGTAGTTGTTGCCAGAGGCAGATGTTAGCCATTTCACTTGTTTCATCAACTTTTAACTTAAGGACTGGGTGGATTATTTTATTGGTGCTATTATTTCATTTTATGTACACCCCAAAACCATGTACCAATTGCAAAAAAAGAAAAGTAATAATCAACATTTTTAAGCTTCAATAATTGGAAGCTATCTCTCTGAGAATCATAATGTAAGGATTTTCCCAAAGACAGAAAAGGTGTTCATTTTCTAGGCAACCAGAAAGAATAACAAATCTTTACTATAAGCTGTATTCATGACACAGACACCATCTAGATTTTCAAAAAGAAACTGTCACAGAACGTTTTTTCTTTCCACGTGCGTGTTTATAAACCTGAGTTTGTCAATCTCAGCAATATCGATATTTTGCACCAGATAATTCGTTATTGTGAGCACTGTCTTGTTCATTTTAGAATGTTGAGAAGCATCTCTGGCCAGTAACAGTTCCCTGTCCCTCTCAGATGAGACAGCCAAAAATATTTCTATTTATTGACAAATGTCGTTTGGGAGGACTAAATTGTCTCAGTTAAGAACTGATGCTATAAAGTGATGTTCACCAGCTCAGCTTCACCATAACAGACATCATGGAGGATATAACATGTAATCCCAGTCCACAGTACATACATGTAAACC
Source organism: Papio anubis (assembly GCF_008728515.1). Lineage (NCBI taxonomy): Eukaryota > Metazoa > Chordata > Mammalia > Primates > Cercopithecidae > Papio > Papio anubis. Next base: position 127,303,068 of record NC_044977.1, read on the forward strand.
TATTTTAATACTCACATCGGTTGTATAGTTTTTAACCCAATCCAATTATGTTCAAGTAGAATTTAAACTTCATCAGTTAAGGGCATCCATCATTTTATGACATGGTCATGAAATAAGTGCAAGCCAATAAATTAATAAATGTAACATCTTCTTAAGGGTTTAGAATTATACTGCTTGAGCACAAACACTGTTTCTTATTTATTATCTCTGTGACAGGGCACAGATTACTGTACCTCAATTTTTTTCTTGGTAAAATGGAGATTTAAAAAGTAAATATATCAAACACTTAGTGTGAGAATTAACTTACGTAATCTACACATGAACTAAATATATTTTTTTACTTCAGTGACGGCCGGAAAATCTTTGTCTCCAAAACCGATGCCTTTTCTGAACTGCAGAGTCATATAGCCATCTCTTTACATAATGTATCCTGAAATTTGACTTTGCCAAAAGAGAACATCTGATATTTTCCCTCCGCACTTGCTCCCTTCCAAGTTGCTCCTATCTTAAAACAGATACTGCTATACCGAGTTGCTCAAGCCAAGAATCTGAATTATCCTTGAGTCGTTTTTTGCTTTACTTCTCACCTATAATCATCACTACTTTCTATGAACTGTGATTCCAAAATATGACCTGTAGAAACCCATGTCTCTTCTTTTCTTACCACTATCTTTGCCTGAAATATCCCTTATAAACTGATGCAAATTTCTTTACCTGGCTCTGTGCTTCTATTCCTATTTCTTTATAATCCATTTTCCAGAATCAAACCAGAGTAATTTTTGAAAATGTAAATACGAATTTGTAATTTTCCTACCTAAAACATTTCAGTGTTTCTTTGTAGTATTTAAAATAAAGCTAAGCTTATCCCTTTGCTAATAAATGTGTTCACATATTTGCTATCTCTCTGGCCATTACCTACTTCTTTTTCTTAGTCTTGATCAATGTATTTCAGCAAATCATCCTTTCTGTTTACGAACAGTCCTGCTGCACTGCACAACTCCAGGGGGCATCAGTCATCCTACTTAAAATGCACCTTTCAGTCTTTTTGACAGCTGCTCTTGCATCTTCTTAAAAGAGGTTTTTGTTAAAGCTGGCTTATACCTGTCAATCAGATCTGAGCTAAATTGTTACTATATCAGACTTTTCATGATCATCCAAATATAAATACCTTCACAGTGACAATAACATAATTGTACAGAATTTTAATTTTATGCATATACTGTATGTTTTATGTATATGTGTATATAAATGATTAAATTATTTGCTTGTCTGCATCTCTGAAGTAGAATTCAAGCTCCACTAACAAAAGAAATTTGTCTGGCTTTTTTTACATATATCATAGGTAAGTAGCATAGTGGCTGGTATACAGTGAAACTTAATATTTGTTGAAGAAATGAACAAAGATTAAAGTCTTTTGAGGAATGGAGGAGATTTTTCATAATTATAAAATTCTATGATATATCCTATCCAAAGAAGAATTTTACCTAGAGGGCAATCAAGTAGTAATCAAGCCTTCTGATTTTTACAGACCAAGAGAATAAAAGATAGTAATAAACCTATAGTTTCCAATATTTAATTTGCAGAATAAAGACATAAAAACAAACAAAATAAGTTCCATTTATTATTTGTTATTACCAAAAATGTAGGAAGGACATAATCTCCAACACAGGATAGTCTTTTAACTTGAATTAAATGCCATAGAAACAATTATTCACATTGTGTGTGTTTTTTCACAATGTTTTCTCTGTAAACTAGTGAAAGCTTATTTACAAACCAATGGTCCAAGTTTGGGAAGTATTGGTTGAAAGCAGAGAATATAATTCCTTAATTTATGCTGAGATTTGTCAATTCCATGTGCCTTTTACAGAGCTGGCACAGGTAGTTTTGCCATCTCTGACTCAGAGAACTGGAGTCTTTGTAAAGTCTTATATTTTCTGTCTTTGAATTTTGCCTCTCTTACTTTGAATACCTCTGGTTTATGCAGTATTCCATGTCTTGCCTGATCCAATTATGTCCTATACAAACTGCCTTTCCCAACCTGTTTTACATAATTTCAACAACCACTAGAAATACTAGCTACTGATACCTGTTTGACAGTAGTCTGGATCCAGCAATGAAAGTAGAGATGCTCTTTGAAAAAGGTGACCGCGAGCCTAGCTCTTGAAGGTAATTGAGAAATAATCTGATTTTAGGAAAGAGGTAGATAGCTATATTCAGTGAGGAGACAGAAGGTAATGGTATGTGCAAGACATAGAGGTGGAACTTAATGAGTCATGTATAGGAAATGATATAGAGATTTAATTGCCAGGGGAGAAAAAGACTTCAGATGACATTTCAATCTTTTCTTTTTCTTACTTATTTTCTTTGCCTTGATTTTTTTTAAGAAGATTGAGCTGGAGAAGAAATATATGGGCCTACAGTTCTGATTTGTTTTGAGACACAATACTCCAAAATCAATCTCTACATGCAGAAGCTTCTTCATGTCCTCACAAAGGAAACAGTTTTATACAATCTATATTTTATACATCACTCAAATACGGGACAATCATTTTGGTTTTTTTTCTAAGCTTGCTACAGCAGGTTTCTGTATTCTTATTAAAGCAAAGAGGATTTGAATGATTCATCTCTCACCATTTAGATGGCATACACACACAGATGTGGCAGCTAGGCTCCTGCTCTCCAGGCTGAAGGTGAAATGATGTATTTGGTTTATGATGGATATCACTTATAACTGTTGCTGCTGTAGATGTCACTGTCTCCTTAGCCTCTTATATACTCAGGAAAATGTTTTCCTGGATTGTTTATCTGAATATGATTTATAAAAGAGCCAGTAAGCAAATCAAATAGTACTTTCTGATTTTTTAATTCCAGCAATATTCTTTCAGGAAAGAATGTATCTTTTCTATAATGGTATACTTTTATTTAAACATTGAAAAAAGATAAAATAACTTTCCAGTAATTTCTCTTCCCCCAATATGCTCAGTCATGAGTTAGTTCATGAGTTAGGACTGACTTAAAATATTGTCATGATTGCCCTTTGGTTTTCTACATCATTTTAAAGTCCAAGTTTCTTGCATGTAACAGCTTTTGATTAAAACTGACATATTTGGCCAGGCGCGGTAGCTCATGCCTGTAATCCCAACACTTTGGGAGGCCGAGGCAGTTGGATCATCTGAGGTTAGGAGCTCAAGAGCAGTCTGGCCAAGATGGTAAAACCACATCTATACTAAAAATACAAAAATTAGCTGAGTGTGGTGTTAGGCGCCTGTAATCCCAGCTACTTGAGAGGCTGAGGCAGGGAATTGCTTGAACCTAGGAGGCGGAAGTTGCAGTGAGTTGAGATTGCACCACTGCACTCCAGCCTGAATGACAGAGCAAGGTTCCATCTAAAAAAAAAACAACAAAAAAACAAAACAAAACAAAAAAAAACCTGACATATTTTTTGACTTCTTTAGTAAAAATCTCTTATAAGCACAATGAGGAACATTTTTGTCAATCCCATCAATTTACTTTGTCCAGATAACACACAAATGTTCTTTTTTTCATGGTTGCACTGAATTCTCTATTTTACAAAGGAGTTTGCTGTATTCATATAAATTGAATTTTACCCTTTAGGTAAATATATTGTCATTGAAGCTAATCCTGCTTCCCACATGATTTACTCTCTTGTGCTCTTGTTATTTACTTTTGTGGCTGGCACATTTTTTCTTTATACTAATACCAAAACAAAAGTGGCAGCATATACATGTAAAAATAAAATTAAAAGAAATAAAACATAAGTAACTAGAAGTGAAATTAACATCATGTCTGATGTCGTTCTTCTAACTAATGAATATTTCATGCATTCTCCCATCTCTGTCACCCACATCTGATATTATAAGCTTTACATTCTCTAAGCTTTCTTAATGTCATTTTACCTACCATATCTTTCCAATGCCTATCCAGGTTGGAGACTTCAACATCCACTTTGATTAATTTTATATAGATTAACCTCTTAGTTGTTTCATTCTTCTGAACTCATTCATTTCATTCTTCTGAACTCTGAACTTATTTCAGCAGGATGACAACCAATGTTACATAGTCCATGTTTTAAACTTCAGTCTCATTAGAAATAGACATCATCAGTATCAAATTATAATCTCTCTTAGATAACAAGTTGCTGTTTTCTACCCTTATATCCTATACTCACTTCCTTCTCCCCTAAACCCTAGAGTCAATCAAATGAAAAGTCCTGTCATACCCGTCTTCTAAAATCCCTCAAACAGCCTCTCTTTACAATACTCCCTGGAATTTTGATTATTCACTTCCATTCCCAGAACAGTCACATCTTGATTATAGTCTTTTCTTCTCCAAATCTTTCACCGCTTTGAGTTCAGTCATCTGTAAAATGCTAAGCTAATAGTGGCAGCTCTCTGATTAAAACCCTTGGATAGCTATCCATTATCTTTGTCTAAATTATTTTTAAATATCTTAAATGACTGTCATTTTTTTTTATTTTAATTTCCTTTATCAAAACATAAGATTTCCTTATTGTTTCATGATTAATATGAACTTAGCTTTCCTGTGTGAGCTTAGATGGAAAATTATATGAGAACATACTCTAGCTTACTAACGCTAGAATAAATGACACTCAGATGTTCTTATAAACCTATGTGTCTTATTTTATTATAGAAACTATAAATAATTTTTACACTAAGGTACTCTATTTTGGGTAGTTATATTTTTCTTTTAATCTTCATTTATTCACATATTAAAATATAGTTTCATTTTACTTAATGCATTCTTTAGCTCTCCAGTTTAAAAACACATTTTAGAAGCCTTCTCTAATCTCCTCAGACTATACCAGATTCATTTTGTAAATACTTTCATAGATATCAGAATTTATTCTCAAAATACAATTTATGATTATGTATTAATGTAAATGTGTGATTAATGTTTGCCTCCTTGATTAAACACTTAAGTTCATCAGGGTAGGAACTGAATCAGTTTTGCCAATTATTGCATACTCAATATGTAACATTGAGTCTTACAATAATAATAGGTATGTATTAACTATTTTGTTATAAATGCATACATCATTTTATTGGATTTCAAATTTAAGTATTGATGAACTGCTTAATTCACTAAAAATATGTAAAAAATCCTTTTGTGTGATGATTCTGCTTATAAATAAGATACAATAGGTCATGGCTAGCTCAAACTCCTATGACAATTTGTTTTTGACCCTAAAAATGGCAGTTTCATATGGTTCAGCCGTTAAAAAAAAAAAAAAAAAAAAACAATTATAAAATTCTCTTTTAATGATATCAGTGAGCTGTGAATGCTATGAGGATTAGATAAGTAAATGTTCCAGACAACAGAACTTTTTCATATCAGTTATAAAATTCTATTTTAATGATATCAGAGAGCTGTGTATGCTATGAGGATTAGATGAGTAAATGTTCCAGACAATAGAACTTTTCTAAAAGAAGTTAATGTACTTCTCTGGGTGTTCATTAATTCTCAGCATAGGCTAAACATTGGAATTTTTCAGACAGAAAATATGTGTTAGGAGAAGAAGAGATGAATCATTAACACAGAACTTAATGGTCATGTGAGCCTGATGGGAACAATTGGAAACTAGAAAGAAAGGAACTAACTCATCATAGTCAGTTTTTTCCATTGAACATTTGTTGAGCTCTGATGTTCAGGAGACTGGGGAACTAGATTGAAAGTTTGTAAAAGTACAGTAGATCTCTCACATCTTAATAGGGCTTAGGAAAGTAAGACTTGTTTTGGAGAGTATTTGTCTCAAGCACAACAATTTTCTTTCCCTTGAGATATATGCTAGATTTTGAACTTCTTGGAACAGAAGGAGATCTTGGTTTGTAACCTGTGAAGGACAGAGCTATATCTGTCATGATATTTTAGGGATAGGGAGATAGTGACTCATTTCGCTGGGAGAGTAATGCCTTAACAATAAGGGTAAAATTGAGATGGGCTGACTTTCACTAAAAGTGCAATATCGCCTAATCCAACACACTTTCTGATTGCTTTAGATAATAAGATTAAAAAGACACTATGTCTGGTGAAAGATTAGATCTTCTGGAATTTTTTTTCACTATTTTCAACATATAATAATTTTTAAATGATATGGCATATGAAAAAAGAAAAACAATACCTAACAACCAAAAGCAAAAGCAGATAGTGGTTGTAGAACATACAGATAGTCCAGTTACTGAAATCAACAAATAATATATTTGAAGTAACTATGATAAATGTATTAAAGAAAGTAGAGGAAATATTTAGGACAAAAGTAGACACCAGGATATAGACTTACAAAAGATAATAGAAATTATTTTAAAAATAAGAAAATGAACATTTCAGACTGAAAAAATGTAAAATTAAGAACTCAGTGGATTGATTTAACAACAAATGTAAGATTAGTAAGGTCTAAAACAGGACAATAAAAAAATAAAACACAAAAGTATTTTAATAAATGAAAAGAATAGACCGTAAGAGATATGTGGGTTACACCAAATGATGTAACTTGTGTTTGATTTGGAATAAGACAAGAGAAATGATTTGTCAAAAACAATATTTGAAGAGATAATGGTTGAGAATTTTTAAAACGGATGAAATGTATCAACACTCAGATTCAAGAAATTAGCAAAACCCAAACTCAATAAAAGTCACACCTAGGCACATAATAGTCAACCTGTTAGCAATCTAGGGAAAGGGTTCAAAAGATGCTGGAACAAGACATACAAAGAGCCAAAAATATGATAGATCACTGATTACTAAACAGAAACACTGGAAGCCAGGAGGCAACGTAAGTAATCTTTACAGCAGTGACAGGAAGTCTGCACAAACTTCTAATTTTCTAGTCAGTAAAAACATCCTTTAAAAGTGAAAATGAATAAAAAAAATTAGACTCAGAGGATACATTTACAGGTTCGTTATATGTGTATATTGTGTGATGTTGAGGTTTGGGTTTCTAAGGACCCCATCACCCAAGTAGCCAGATTGGTAGTTTTTCAAGCCTTTTCCCCCACTCTCTATCCCACTTTTGGAATTGCTAGTGTTTATTTTTCCCACTTTTGTTTCTGTAGTTGTCTGTAATACAGAATGTTTAGCTATCATTTTTGAATGAGAGCATATGGCATTTAGTTTTCCATTTCTGTGTCAATTCAGCCTCCAACTTGCATCTATGTAGCTACAAAGGACATAATTTCTTTTTGTTTTGTTTTATTTTATTTTATTTTATTTTAATTGAGATGGAGTTTTGCTCTTGTTGCCCAGGCTGGAGCGCAGTGGTGCAATCTTGGCTCACTGCAACCTCCATCTCCCAGGTTCAAGTTATTCTCTCGCCTCAGTCTCCTGAGTAGCTGGGATTACAGGCCTCCACCACTATGCCCAGCTAATTTGTGTATTTTTATTAGAGACAAGGTTTCACCATGTTGGCCAGGTTGGTCTTGAACTCCTGACCTCAGGTGATCCACCCACCTTGGCCTCCCAAAGTGCTGGGATTACAGGCGTGAGCCACTGCACCTGGTCAATTTCATTCTTTTTTATGGCTGTGTAGTATTCCATACTGTATATTCACCACACTTTTTTTTCTTTATCCCATCCACTGCTGATGGGCACCTGGGTTGATTCCATCTCTTTGCTATTGTGAACAGTGCTGTGATAAGCATATGAGTGCTTATGTCTTTTTTGAATGATTTATTTTCCTTTGGGTATATACACAGTAATAGGATTGTTGGGTCAAATGATAGTTTTGTTTTTGGTTCTTTGAGAAATCTTCCAGCTATTTTCCACAGTGACAGAACTAATTTACATATATATGCATATGTATGTATTATAATACAACGCAAAATACCCGTTAATCCTTAACATATCTTATGGCACAATAGCACTGCTACATTGCCCAGATATTTATTTTCCGGTGTTACTCCAATATTTTAAAACCAAATGTGTAGGATGATGGGGAATCTATATCATTATACTAAAACAAGAATGGAAAGGATGTAAAATATATGAGATATTTTAAATATACAATAATTTATAGAACTACTTAACATCTTAGTATATCTTAGTATAACAGATCTATTTTTGACACTTTATTTTTGTTGAAATTGAATTTTAACAGGACTGTACTTTTACAATTGTGGATACTGGTCATTGTAATTTTTAAAATAATCTCTGAAAAAAGTTATTATCCTTGAAAATTGATCTATAACTATGTTTCATAACCTCTTCGAGTCTCCTATTAGTTTGCAAATCTCATATACCAACAAAATACACTGAACATACCACATCATGTTCTCTGAGCCCCTGCAATTCATCTATTAGATCAAAGAACCCTATGAATTAAACTAGCCATATCATACTTAATAATTACTTGATTTTGGACTTAATTTTGCTTAATGATTCTTATTCATATAGTTAGCCATAATTAATGTCCCCTGATATGTTAAATTATTATTTAACTCATCTTTTACTTCTTTCACTAAATTTCAGTGTTATCCATGTTTTCTGCTTCTCTATCATCTATCTGCTTCTCCTTTTAAAATGATCAATTCCCTTTTGGCCTCAAAATTTCATTAGGCTACCATTCCACTGTGACTGGAACATTGGCTGACTTAATGATTCATAAAATGAATCTACTGGTTAATCGCTGATAATGGCAATCTATATCAGAAAATATTTAGCAGACTCAAATTGTGTAAAAAATTACATTTTTGCCTTAAAGATAATTTACTAGAAGTTTTAGCAATATTGTTTTCTCCGTAAAAACAAGGCTTATATTACCTAGAAAGCATCTTTATCTTGAAATGTTCTCTTATCTTTCAATTTTGAGATGAAATTTATTTGACAAGTAATTGTTTGCCAAATATTATAGGACAATCATGTATGATAGGACAACAATGAACAGCAAAATAAAGGTTTTCCACTCATAAACCTAATAATCTAGTTGAATGTGACAGACTTTGCTGTTTTTACCTAGTTACTAGGATTCTTACTTAAGTAATGAGTAAGAATTTGTGCATTTGTATTTCAGATTAAATTGTTTACCTCCTTTCAAAATAAATCATTCCACTTTAAAGTCTTTAATTCCATGTAATAGTCTTTTCTCCCCTTTATTAGGATTTTATACCATTTATGTCTGTTGATACAACTAATAATTTGCTTTCTAGATATTGTGATCTTTCAATGTATGTTAAAATCTGTTTTAGGGTTGAGGTCCCAGCAGACCAGATCAAACCGAAATGGAGTCACTCATACTAAATGTGACATAATCAAACTAAGACTTTAAGGAAACATAGATCCTAAAACAGACCAGATTTTGTTTTTTCTCTTATAAACAAGACATTCCAGTATAAGGAGGGACACTTTACTGTAACCCTTAAAATAATAATAATAAAAATAACTTAAAGTCCTTATTCCCAATTTGCAAAATGCAGTGTTCTATTGTTTGCCAATGGGTGTCAAGACCAAATAAGTACTTATGATGGTGATATGGACATCAATGACTAAAGTTTTTGTCACTCTCTCAAAATTGACAAGATGATCAAAAGTGGGGAATTTTTAAATCAAGTTTAGCTTAAAGCTGCCTTCTTAAATGTTTTAAGTTCATCCTAAAAGTTTTTTATACATCCTGAACTGTAACAAGTGGAGGTCTAAACAGACTGTAAACTATACTTGTGCCAGTCACCAAGTTTTGGCCAATCAAATGTAGCAAATGGTTTGCATACAAATAAGGCAAACATTTATCTGTAACCAATCCAGCTGTTTCTTTACCTGACTTCTGTTTTCTGTATGTCACTTTCCTTTTTCTGTCCATAAATCTTCTTCCACCACGTGACTGCCCTGGAGTCTTAGAGTCTATTCTGGCTCAGGAGGCTGCCCGATTCACAATTCATTCATTGCTCAATTCAACTTCTTTAAATTTAGTTCATCTGAAGTTTTTCTTTTTTCTTTTTCTTTTTTTTTTTTTTTGAGATGGAGTCTCACTCTTGTCACCCAGGCTGGAGTGCAGTGGAGCTATCTCTGCTCACTGTAACCTCTACCTCACGGGTTCTAGCGATTCTCCTGCCTCAGCCTCCTGAGTGGCTGGGATTATAGGCATCTGCCACCATGCCTAGATAATTTTGTATTTTTAGTAGGTTTCACTATGTTAGCCAGGCTGGTCTTGAATTCCTGACCTCAGGTGATCTGCCAGCTTCAGCCTCCCAAAGTGCTGGGATTACAGGTGTGAGCCACCACCGTGCCTGGCCTAAAGTTTTTCTTTTATCAAATACATCCCATTCTAAAAATAAAAATAAAAATAAAAAATTAAAAAAAAAAAAGCTTTACAAATTGCTTATATTTTCCCACCACTTTTTCTCAGATTATTAATGTGACATTTGTATAGATTCCTTCTTTGTAACATAAAATATGAATATTTATTATTATAACTTCAGTTACCCCTTCCTGACAGATATTTTGTATCTTTAAAAAATAATTTTTGCAATTTAGTTTTCATCAACTCACTAAGAGCTCCATCTGCTTTCCTGGTTACATTGTGCCTATTTCAAAAAAATTATATTCTATTTGAAAATACATTTTAAAATACATTCCCTATACACTACTTTTGGTGTTGGATTCTTCAAAATGACACACAGAAACACTGGCCCTAATTATATATAGATATGACTATATGCCAATGTTATTTTAAAGGACATGCACGGTGGTTAGAGTAACATTTGTGGAAACATTTTATTGTTTTTAAGATTATAATGTGAATATGTTATTTGTCCAGTATTGTGCTAAGTATGAAGAAATATCAGATATTTCTTTCCAGATAAATTAGATATTGTGAAACATAAGAAATATTTGACAATATATAGACAAAGTTTATTTTTTAAAAGTTCCATAGTAGGCTTTATTTTTCTGGGTAACATGGATTCATTTACAAATCTTACAAGCATCATGGACACCTGGCATTTTGAAATGTCTTTCAGATTGATTTTTTTAAATTACCAGTATGGCTACTATTGTCTAGAACATATGAATTATAAAGCCTATTCTATTAGTTCTCTCAAGTTCTATTATTTTCTAACTCACTGAAAAGAAATCTGTCCCCAAATCTACATTCATTATGCTCTAATATTTTTGAAATAAATATTGCACCAAATATACACAAAACCCTCTGGTTTTCCTATCTATTGTTATTTAGTGCTACCGTACCACCCTACTCTCTCTATTGTCTCTGTAACATTTTTCTTCTGTTGTATCTAATTCTTAATTTTTATTCTAATTGTACTCATTATTACACTTATCTACAGTGATCATTTCTGTCTTGTCAACTAACCTCAAATGCCTACACTATTTATGAGTTCTTGCTTCTTTTTCACTATTTTACGATATATTTATGTTTCAAGGCTGAGAACACATTCTATGACAAATCATTAAAATATTAAAAGAACATATTTGACTAACGATTCAAGATAATAGAAAATACATCAACAGAAGCACACAATAACTGCCAACTCAGTAATTTCTAAATGATTCAGGACAGGGAGAGGTTACTTTCCGCCTCCCCGGCCCCCCCAAAAAAGAAGGTGTCATTTTTTACAATCATGGGTGATACAGTCCTTGATTTAGCACTTCTTGGCCCAATGGGCATTTTTTGGGGGGAGGGGCTAGTTAATCATGAGTGGGAATGAGCATATGTCACTTAGTGAAGGCTTCAAGACTTTGTTCTGCTTAGGTATTTCTGTAATAAACTACTCCAAAATGTATCAGCTTAAAAGCTTTTATTATAATTCCCAATTTGCAGGTCAAGAATTCAAACAGAGATCGGGTGGGAAATCCTTCAGTAGCTTTTAGCTGGCAATAGGTATGGTTGGAGGGTGCAACATGGCTTCATTTACATATCTGGCTACTTGGCAGAGATGGTTGAAGGGCTCAAATGTAATACATGGCAAAGCTGTTACTCAAAGCTCCTATAGATGACCTTTACAGCATAGCATTATCACAACAGCTGGAATTCTTATATGGTGTATCAGAGGTTCCTGAGGGATGGTTCTAAGATATCAAGCTTTAGGACATCTTCTAATCTGGACTTGGAACTCATACATGTTCAGTTTTGCAATATTCTGTTTATCAGGTAAGTGACTAAAGCCAACCCAAATTCAAAGAAGGGCAGCTAAACTCCATCTTTTAATTAAAGTAATAAGAAAAAGATTTCAACTATCTTTAATCTGCCACAGAGTGATTGCATGAATCATCATATTTCATTTATTCAGCTCTTGCAATAATGAAAGCACATGCTAAGAGTAAGCTTTCATTTGCCTAGGTTCCTGAGTGTCTACGTTGAGAAGATAGCTGTAGCGACTGAGATTGGAAATGTACTATGAATGAGAAACTTCCATGTTGTTAAGTCACAAATTTGAGAGGTAATTGGCAACTGCAGTATAGTTAGGTCATCGTAAATGCTAGTGAGTACTGTTAATGGATCTGGACAGCTAGACAGTAAAAAAAAAGGTCAGGCTTTGAAGTCACTCAGAGCTGGGCTCAGTCACATCTTTACTGAATGACCTTTGGTGAGTGAGCACTGGAAGAAAATAATAGAGGGTGTCTTTAGGAGGAAACAGGATATTAAGTAAACCATTGACAGAAATAGAAGCTTCTGAAAGTTGATAATTAGTGATAAATATCTGGAATGCAAAATGAGGTCAGTTTTTTTCAATTTGAAAACATCAAACTTTAGCTCCAAACAATAAATAATTCATTAGTCTATTCATTATAGGAATGTAAGAGGACTTGAAGTAATGTTCTAGTTGACCATCAGCTAAGTAACTTACAGGGTGAAGACTAAAGACAAGTAACTCAGTTATTTGCGTGGCAATTACACGTGCAATAGAAAATGCCTCCTTTCTCTCCTTTCGATAACCAATAAACACATAGAGAATTATTTATCATTTAATGCATGTTTGTTTCTACTCACAGTTTTATCTTCTGTGCATATTTACATATACTTTCAAAATGTGCATTGCCTTGGACTTCTTTTTATTCTCCACAGATCTAACACAAGGTAGGCACATACTAGGTCACCTAGAAAAACAATCTGAATAGCATAAATTACAGAATGTTATATTATTTTATCTGGAATAGATAAAATTATCTATCAAAATAGATGGTGACTAATATCTAGGATCTGTTAGAATCACTTCTCTGGAAAATTGTGAATAAACTTTTGTTCTCTTTTAAGAACAGAAATGCATGAGATATTAAAACATGAAGTTTTAGGCTAAAACAGAAAAACGTTTAGACTTTTTTAGAAAAAAAAATACAGTATTTTAGTTTTGTTTAAATGGACTTTCAGAATATGCAGAGACATACAAAGAGAACTTAAGAATTGAGGCAATTTTGTGGTTTGAGGCTTGAATTATCTGGATAATTGCTTCAATTTTCCACCTCACTACACATGGGAACACACACTGAACACACACATCCTCACACACTGGAAAAAAATAGTTTTTCTTTTTTATTCATGGGGGAAAAATAAACTAAACGGTAAAATCTTATTATTAGCATTATGAATACAATTTAATCTGCATGTTTTATTGATAAGTTTTAGACAGATGTTCTAAAGCTATTCAAATTCAGAATTTTGAATTCAAGGCAATATTTGCTCTTAAAAAAACAAATGGTTTTAAGCCCTGCAATCTTCATCTCTGAATTGAAATGGAAATGGAGCACTGCAATCTGCAGGGAGGTGAAGAAATGCTCATAGTTCATTAAATAATGTGAGTAGTAATGAGGTTTACACAAATCAAACAGTGTGTTAGGTAATTGTAATGTTGCTTTGTGGTGAACCACCTGTCAGGAAGTACTTCCAGCCGAAGGCTCAATCTGCTCTTATGCCTCCAGACGATTTCTAATTAGTGTAAACTTCATCTGTGGCAGGCTACTAGAAAATAGAGAAAACGTTATTTGTACACCTCTTTCTTTCTCTGGGATGAAGGAAAATAATTGCTTTATTTCAAGTATGTACTTTAATTTTTTAAGAAGGCATTTCATATGCAGGCTCTACAAAAGAAAATGTATGCATATACTCAGTCACTAGAAACACAGACACTCACTTTAAAAAAAAGAATGTTTCAGAATCGATTGGCACCACCGAATCCTTTCTTTACCTTGACCCAGAGGGAAAAAGAAGAAGTTTTAAATCAGAGAGATAGAAGTAAAGGAGGTGGTGGAGTAGGGGGAAGGGAGAGAAGGAGAGAGGGAGGAAGAGAGGAAGGTATGGGGATGGGAGAAGGAAGAAAAGGGGGAGGGAAGGAGACTAGTAAGAATAAGAATGAAGATGAGATTTCAATCTATATCTCTATTATTTCTAATATTTTGAATATCCTCAATATCAAATACATCTATTTGATATTAATCAAATAGAAATACTTCACATTAATCAAATAGAAAAGTTCATGTAAAGCTTCCGTAAATTGACTTCTATATATATATATGTATGTGTAGAAAAAAGTGTAAATGAGGGAGTATATTCCCAAGAAACAACAAACAAAATACCCACAGTTAGAATTTACAAAATTTATATTAAATGATTTATATTACATAAAAGAATCACCAAATTTTATATTGTATTTCCAAACTAGATACTCTTAGAAAAACCAACATCTTTTCCACCAAAAACCTTTAGGAAAATAAATAGGATTAGACACTTAGGCTGATTATTCTACAGTTACTGCAGTCACACAGATCTCATAATTTGAACCTTAAAGGAAAAGAAGCTTAGTGATTAAATGCTTGGCCTTTGCTATTAAGGCTTGATTTCACATCAGAGCCTTGAAATTTATCAGCTATGGTCCTTTAGGTAAGGTCATGGAACTTTCTCGGGATAGACTTTCTAATTTGAATAGTAAGAATGATAATCACTAATTCATAGATTGTGTGGATTAAAAGAGGTTGAATAAAATGCATTATTCCATTTTTCCACCCTCAAGATGATCTTACTTTTAGTTAATCAGCATCCTCAAGTTTCCAAGGTCCTTGTTTTTAGGTTTATATATTTTATTCCACTCCATCAATATTAAAACACATTGGAATTTTCAGACTTACTTTTCTAATCAATTCAAGTTTCTTGTCTAGCTTTGTCAACAGATGTGGGACTTCAGTATGTGGTTTTTCTACACTGAAAGTAGCAGCCATTGCCCCTAGACACCCTTTCTTATATTTTCTGTTTTTCCTCTCTTCTAATTTGTCATCACCTTGTAGGCCCCAACTTACATGACTTACCTCCTCCTTTCTCTCTCCATCATGGTTTATCATGCAAATCTGGGGTTAAGTCTATCACTAAGTGTATAATGATTATTCCATAGCACCATATGGAGTATCATTTGGACTTAGTAAGAATAGAAAGAAGATTTCAATAACTCTATAAATCTAGCCTTAGAATAAAGCATCTAATAATTCATTTGATCATTTTGCACTGATATTAGCCTCTTAATACAATTTCATTCAGTGAGTTAAGATGAAACACCAGTTATATTTCTTTGGAATTGGTAGGTCCCAGTATTTAGCATAAATGAATGAAATTTTTCTTAGCTGTATATGTAAGTCAATCAACTGCATGCCAACTCATATATATTCAAACTATGCTGATGCTGATGCAGAAGAGGAAGAAGAGGATCAAGAGCAAGAGTAGGATCAGGAGGAGGAGGAGCAGGAGAAGGAAGAATATGGAGAGGAGAAAATTTTTTCTCTGTAAGACACTGATGACCCTCAATTCTTTTCAACTATGAAGAGAAAAATATCCAGTAATAAGAATATAGTTTTGAGGAACACTATGATTTTCCTATTATTTGAACATAGTGATGCTCCACTTACACTTGAAAAGAGGAAGATTTGTGCAGATGAACCTTCACTTTATGCCAGACACTTCCCGCTGTTTCTCCCAACAATCACAGGAAATTCCAGGTTATCAATGCTATTTGCAACCTATGGGGCCCGTCCAACAGGAGCTCCCTTCCCCATGGTGATTCCACAAGATTGGCCTATAGTCATTTTTGAGTTAAGAGACTGCTTTTATACTATTCCCCTTGCAGAACAGGACAGAGAAAAGTTTGCCTTCACAATACCAGCTATCAATAATGAAAGGTCAGCTCACCAATTTCATTAGAAAGTACTTCCTCAAGGAATGCTGAACTGTTCTACCATGTGTCAGTCTCATGTAAATCAGGCTTTGCTCCCCAGTAGAAAAGAATTTCCTAATTGCAAGATTATTCATTTTATGGATGATATTTTACTAGCAACCCCAATGGAGCCAGTACTTTTAAGTTTATATGTCTCTGTCATAAAGAATACACAGTTAAGAGGTTTAACCATAGTACCTGAAAAAGAACAATTGTCCTCTCCTTGTAAATATCTTGGATACATTCTAACTTCCTGGTCAGTGAGACCTCAAAAGTTTTAATTAAGTACTAGAAACTTATACACCTTAAATGATTATCATGATTATCAAAAATTACTGGGTGATATTAATTGGCTTTGCTCCATCCTTGGCATAACTACTGATAGGTTGCAAAATCAGTTTTCTATCCTAACGTGCAATACAACCCTAGACTATCCCAGGTGTTTAACTCCTGCAGCAAAAAAAAAAAAAAAAAAAAAAAAAGGAAATTGAGAAAATAGAGCATGCTGTGTCTCAGAGGCAACTAAATGGCACAGACCCACAATATTCAGTACAATTATTTGTTTTTCCTACTAAACATTCCCCAACAGGATTAATAGGACAGATGGCCCCAGGGATGCGCTTTCTAGAATGGGTATTTTTCTCACACACCAGGACTAAAACACTATCTCCTTATATTCAGCTAGTTAGTAAAGTCATCCGCAGATGAAGTAATCAGTCTGCAGATGATGCAATCAGTTGCTGGGTTATGACCCTGAGGTCTTAAGAATTCCTTTGAGTAAAAAGCAATTTGAAGCAGTACTGCCCCTATCTCTAGACTTTCAGAAAACACCCTCTGATTATGCAGGCCATATAGAGCATGCCCATCCTGCTGACAAAGTACTTCAGTTCTTATCTCATATTGGTGTAGTTGTGCCTACAAAACTAGTTCACTCTCCCATACCTAATGCTTTAATGCTTTTTGCTGAGAGCTCTGGTAAAAATGGAAAAGAGGCTATTTGGTAGAGAATACATAATTCCCTCACTCATTCTGGATTTACTAGCACTCAGAGAGCTTAATATTGGAGCCTTAATATTGGAGCCTTAATATTGGAGCCTTAATATTGGCCCTGGAGACCTTTCCCACTCAACCTATCAACATTGTTACTGACTATGCTTACTCTGTTTGTTTATTGCAGAACCTTGAAACAGCCCTCATTAAATCTACTCTCGAGTCCACCCTGTGTGCGCTTTTTCTTCAACTTCAGCAATTTCTGGGTCAATGTACACATTCTATTTTCATCACACATATTCAAGCCCACAGTTCATTGCCTGTCCCATTGGCTTATGGCAATCATCAAGCAGACCTGCAAGTTATGATGTCACTACTTTACCAAGCAACCTAATTGCATCAATTTTTCCATCAAAATTGGAGAAACTTAACAATTTAAACTGACCCAAAGACTAGCTAAACAAATTATCTGCAATGTCCAGATTGCCAGCTCACAGACACGTCCCCTCCTTCAACAGCTGTTAAACCCTAGAGGACTAGAACCTAATCAGTTATGGCAAACAGATGTTACACATGTCTGTGAATTTGGAAAACTGAGATATGTACCTGTATCCATTGATGCCAATTCTCACCTAATTAGCACACACGTTCTTTCTGGAGAGTCCAACTGATATGTTATTAAACATCTTCTCTTTTGCGTTTATGGCGTGGCCCACAAAAATTAAAACTGATAATGATCTGCCTTATGCCAGCTCACAATTTCAACAATTTTGTCACATGTGGAACATCCAACATTCCACAGGCATCCCAGATAACCCCCAAGGACAGGCCATTGTAGAACATGTCTGTTCCACTCTTAAAAATATGCTCAGAAACCAAAAAGGGGGGAATATGAGTAAGGACCCTGCAATATTACTAGCACAAGCCTTATTTACTATTAATTTCTTAAATTTAAATAATAAATTTCAATCGGTTATAGGAAAAGCACTTTGCTAAAATCTTTCAAGACATAAAACCCACAGTTTTATGAAAAGATGTAAATAATAATGTATGGTGAAGTCCGAATGAATTGCTAACATGGGGAAGAGGATATGTTTGTGTTCATACCACCTTAGGTCTTCTCTGGATTCCAGCATGATGCATCAAACCATACCATGGCATGACTAGGATCCAACCCGGTACCAGAAATGTAGGAAATTACCCTGGAGAACCCACAGCCCTGAACGATGCATCTTCCTCGGACAACACAAGCCCCGCACGTTACCTGGGGGATGTTGAAGAAGACAACTCAGGAGACTGAGAGCATTCTGCTCCAGACACAGACAGCATTCACTCCAGATAATTTGTTCCTTGCTATGCTCTCTGCTGTATGTTGCTACTCACATAGGGTATTGATCCTTTTGATGCTGTGGTTTTGCCTGCAACACATACCTGCTACACTCTATTGGGCTCATCTGTTAGATCTGCCCTTCTTTTGCCCTGTTACTTGAGCAGACATCCCCTTCCCAGCCTATAATAACGTAACTGCTTGGTTAGGAAGGATTGACTTACCCCCAGTGGGGTCCCTCATTAATGGCACACATTCGACTAAGGTGTCAGTTAACATTATATGTCATTCCACTAATCTCCTACTGTGTATAAGTTATAAAAGTTCTAACACTTATGTGTACCTGCCTAAACAAAACTGTGGCTACATCATTAAAAAGGAAATCCCTTAACATTCTTGATTGTAGGTAGCCTCAAACCGGTCAACACAACCAACACCACTTTCCCCAACATTCCTTCCTCTGCTAAAGAGTGTAGCAGGGAAAGTAATGGATTCCACTTTGGCTGGGAGGTCTGTCATGAGGGACAAGCTCATAGCCTCCAGTTAGGCAATTATAATATCTTAGACTGGAGACCCCACTGCCATTTACAGGGCAACCATACTCATGTCTGCATCCATTGTGACATCAATCACAGTTTCATAGCCATGCCCCATTCCCTATAATTTGGGCTGATGGGGGAATGGGATATCCCAGACCCCAAGTAGAGTCCATGCTACCCCGAGACACTTTATGGTACCTGGGACATCTTAGCACCTCCCTCAGCACCTGGCATGGGACATATCATAATTCCAGCCAGTGACAACTATACTATGACCGTTATTCATAATCACATAGTTCAGTGCCTGATTTGCACTACCCATCCATATATTTTCCTTATGGGAACAAATATTTCCAAGTACACCCCACAACTCCACATTTGTGACCCGAGTGCAAGGACAAGCTTGGTTTGCCTCATGTATCCCTAGTTACGATATATCTAATTTAAGTATTGCTAGTGTCATGGTATTAAGGAGACAATCTGAGGCATTCCTATCAGTCAATTTGACATGCGATTGGCAAGGCTCCTCTGCTCTTGCACCTTAGAACATGCCCTGTTCCAGGTCAGACACAAAAGATTCATAGGCATACTAATAGCCTTAATAGTCTCAGCCATAGTCATCATAGCAACTGCTAGTGTTGCTGGGCCTCTACTACTGAATCAGTACAAACAGCTACCTTTGTAGATAACTTGGCTAGAGAGGTGTCTAGTGAACTTCTCTTATAGCAGGGTATAGATAAAAAATTATTGCATGCCTACAAGTCCTTGAGGCTGCCTTAGGATATGTAGGGGAGCAGCAAGGTGCACTGGCATTCCATCAGCAATTAAACTGTGACCGGGAACATAAGCATATCTGTGTCACCTCTCTACCTTGGAATCAATCAATACGTAGTTGGGATGAGGTGAAACAACACCTTTAGGGAACCTTAATCACAGACATAAAGCAACTTAAAATTTTAAAATCCCTAAATAGATCTAATGCCCCACGAACAACCATATGGAAGAATGTGGGAGGATGTCTCTCCTGGATAGACCCCTACTCCTGGGGGTCATTCCTTGATTGAAAAAGAATGTTACTGGTTATACTCATGTTTGTCTTATGTTATTTAGTAATTCTAGGATGCAAAGCCGGAACATGAGTTGTAACCGCAGTGGCTGACAAACCTGTTGCTGCACACATCTGTACTCTTCAATCAATAAGACTTGATGCAAAAAACAGAAAAGGGGGAGATTAGGAGATTGGTTAGGGTGGTGGGAAAAGTTATAAGAAAAAGTTATAGGGAAAGAGGCAAATCTTATTGGGAGGCCAGGAGGTTTGGCAAAAGCTTCGGGAGAGAATTGTGGCTGAAGGCAGCCAAATTCTCTTATCTGGAGGCTGAGGGCAAAGGTCAGATAACAAGGGAATGTAAAGGAACTTATCTAGATAAATGTGTTTACTCCTGTCTCCAGAAACCAACTTTGATCATTCCTGTGCTCTCTCTATTTGGGGGGTCGACAATGTTTATTACCCACAAATTGTGTTTACTTCAAGCCTTTGTCATTGAATCTGTACTAAATAAATGCTAGTGGGACTCGGTTATGGGGGTGGCACTCTTGTTGGCAGTGCAAAGCCATTGTGGGACCCTAACCACGCTGTCAGGCAAAATAGCTGTGTCAGCATAGTTCTTTCATACATTGCTTGGCCGAGTCTGTGGGACAGACTCAGCAGACACTTAGGTTGATTCCATAGCGTGGCTATTGTGAATATTGCAACAATAAACACGGGAGTGCAAACATTCCATTGGTACACTGATTTCTTTTCTTTGAGTATATACTCAGCAGTGGAATTGCTACACAACATCATAGTTCTATTTTTAGTTTTTTGGGGGAACTTTTATACTGTTTTCCAAAGTGGCTGTACTAGTTTACATTTCTATTGATAGTATACAAGAGTTCTATTTTCTCCCCATCCTCTCCAGCATCTATTATGTTTTTTTTTTTTTTTTTTGATGCTGTTGTTGTTTTGTTTGTTTGGTAATAACCATTCTAATTGAGGTGAGGTGATATTCACCATAGGTTTTATTTCTATTTCCCTGATGTTAGTGATGGACATTTTTTCTTGCATGCTCTGGTCATCTTTATGTCTTCTTTTGAGAAATGCCTAGATATTTTGCCCATTTTAATTGAATTTTTTTTTGCTATATGTTGTTGGAGATTTTTATATACTCTGGTTATTAATCTTTCATTTGATGAATAGTCTGTAAGTATGTGCACTCACTATGTAGGATGACTCTACATTTTGCAGTTTTTTGTTTGTTTGTTTGTTTGGCTATGCAGACACTTTTTAACTTAATCCTATTTGTCTATTTTTACATTTGTTGCATGTAATTTACCCAAAAAATATTCACTCACCCGAGTGTCCTGAAGTATTTTCCCAGTATTTTCTTATAGTAGTTTCATATTTGCAGGTCCAATATTTAAGTCTGTAATCCATTTTGATTTGATTTTTTGTGTAAAGTAAGAAATAGGGTCTAGCTTCATTCTTCTGAAAATTAATGTCTGGTTTCCTTGGCACCATTTATTGATGAAACTATCCTTTCAATCAGTATGTTTTTGATACTTTTGTTGAAAATGAGTTGAATATGTATATGTAGATTTATTTCTGGAGTTTCCATTTTGTTCCATTGATCTATTTGTCCATTTTTATGCAAGTACCATGCTGTTTTGGTTAGTATGGCTTTGTAACATATTTTGAAGTCAGGTAATGCAATACCTCAAGCTTTGTTCTTTTTGCACATTATTACCTTGGCCATTTGGATTCCTTTAAGGTTCCATAGAAATTTTTGGATTGTTTTTTTCTATTTCTATAAAATATGTCACTGGTATTTTGAGAGAGATTTCATTGACTCTGTAGATTTCTTTGGACAGAATAGAGACTTTAATAGTATTAACTTTCCAATTCATTAGCATGGGCTATCTTTTGTGTGTGAGTGTGTGTGTTTCAATTAATCTTATCAGTGTTTTACAGTTTCCTTTTACAAATATTTTGCTTGTTTGTTTAAATTTATTCATAGATCATATTTTTTTAGACATTGTAAATATGATTGTGTTTTAAATTTTTTTCAGATTATTCACAGATAGCATATACAAATGTTACTATCTTTTGTATTTTGATTTTGTATTGTAAAATTTACAAAATTCATTTATCAGTTCTAAGAGATTTTTGGTGGAGTCTAGGTTTTTCCAAATATAATATGGTGTTATGAGTAAACAGAAATAATCTTAATTTTTTCTTTATAATTTGAATGCCCTTTATTTCTTTCACTTGCCTCACTGTCCTGGCCAGGACTTCCAAGATTATGTTGAATTAAAGTGCTGAAAGTGGGAATTCATTTCATTTTTCTTTTTCTTTTTTAAGATATAAGAGGAAATGCTTTAATTTTTTTCTCCATTCAGTAAGATGGTAGCAGCAGGTATTTTGCGTTTATCATTTTGAGGTGTGTTCCTTGTATATTACAGCTCTTTTAATCATGAAGAAATGTTTAATTCTATTAAATGCTTTTACAGCATCTATTGAAATCATGTAGTTTGGTCCCTTGGTTCTATTAATGTGATGTATTACATTTATTGATTTGCATATGTTAAATCATCGTTGCTTCCTTTGGGTGAATCTCAATCTTGTTAAATGGTCTTTTAATGTTTTTGAAGAGTTTGGGTACAATTAGTATTAGTTCTTTTTAAATGTTTGATAGAATTCAGCATTGAAGCCATCAGGTTCTATTTTTTTCATGTTGTTAGGAAACTTTTATTACTGCTTCTATTTTGTAACTCATTGTTCTGTTTGAGTTTTCTATTTCTCCATGGTTTTATCTTAGTATGTTTTATGTGTCTAAAACTTTATCCAGAGGGAGCAAGATGGCCGAATAGGAACAGCTCAGTCTCTAACTCCGAGTGCAAGTGACACAGAAGACAGGTGATTTCTGCATTTTCAACTGAAGTACTGTGTTCATCTCACTAGGGAGTGCCGGACAATCGGTGCTGGTCAGCTGCTGCAACCCAACCAGCGAGAGCTGAAGCAGGGAAAGGCATCGCCTCACATGGGAAGCGCAAAGGGGAAGGGAATCCCTTTTCCTAGCCAGGGGAAATGAGACACACAACACCTGGAAAATCGGGTAACTCCCACCCCAATACTGTGCTTTACCAAGGGTCTTAGCAAACGGGCACACCAGGAGATTATATCCCACACCTGGCTGGGAGGGCCCCACACCCACGGAGCCTCCCTCATTGCTAGCACAGCAGTCTGCAATCTAACTGCAAGGCAGCAGTGAGGCTGGGGGAGGGGTGCCCACCATTGCTGAGACTTAAGTAGGTAAACAAAGCCACTGGGAAGCTTGAACTGGGTGGAGCTCACAGCAGCTCAAGGAGGCCTGCCTGTCTCTGTAGACTCCACCTCTAAGGGCAGAGCAGAGCTAAACAACAACAACAACAACAACAAAGCAGCAGAAACCTCTGCAGACCCAAACGACTCTGACAGCTTTGAAGAGAGCAGTGGATCTCCCAACACGGAGGTTGAGATCTGAGAATGGAAACACTGCCTGCTCAAGTGGGTCCCTGATGCCTGAGTAGCCTAACTGGGAGACATCCCCCAACAGGGGCAGACTGACACCCGACACCTCACAGGGCGGAGTACACCCCTGAGAGGAAGCTTCCAAAGCAAGAATCAGACAGGTACATTTGCTGTTCAGCAATATTCTATCTTCTGCAGCCTCTGCTGCTGATACCCAGGCAAACAGGGTCTGGAGTGGACCTCAAGCAATCTCCAACAGAACTAAAGCTGAGGTCCTGACTGTTAGAAGGGAAGCTAACAAACAGGAAGGACACCCACACCAAAACCCCATCAGTATGTCACCATCATCAAACACCAGAGGCAGATAAAACCACAAAGATGGGGAAAAAGCAGAGCAGAAAAGCTGGAAATTCAAAAAATAAGAGCACATTGCCCCCTGCAAAGGAACTCAGCTCATCGCCAGCAACGGATCAAAGCTGGATGGAGAATGACTTTGACGAGACTAGAGAAGAAGGCTTCAGTCCATCAAACTTCTCAGAGCTAAAGGAGAAATTACGTACCCAGCGCAAAGAAACTAAAAATCTTGAAAAAGAAGTGGAAGAATTGATAACTAGAATAACTAATGCAGAGAAGGCCATAAACGAACTGGATAGAGATGTGAAAACCAGCGACACGAAATTACATGACAAATGCACAAGCTTCAGTGCAACCTACTGACTGGAAGAAGAAAGAGTATCAGCATTGAGGATCAAAATGAAGAGAGAAGGAGAAATCTGAAGAAAAAGAAAAGGAAAAAGAAATGTGAAACAAAGTCTGCAGGGAAGTATGGGATTAAGTGTAAAAAGACCAACTCCATGTCTGATTTGGGGAGCCCAAGGGGACGGGAAACCAAGTTGGAAAACACTCTTCAGGATATCATCCAGGAGAACATCCCAACCTAGTAGGGCAGGCCAACATTCAAATTCACGAAATACAGAGCATCACGTTATATTCCTCAAGCACCCGCAAGATACATAATTGCCGATCTTTACCAAAGTTGAAATGCTAAAAAAAATCTTAAGGGGCAGCCAGAGAAAGGTCGGGTTACTCCACAAAGGGAAGCCCATCAGACTACAGCAGATCTCGGCAAGAAACTTACAAGCTGTAGGAAGAGTAAATAATATTCAACATTCTTAAAGAAACAATTTTAAACCCAGAATTTCATATCCAGCCATACTAAGTTTCATAAGTGAAGGAGAAATAAAATCCTTTACAGATAAACAAATGCTTCGAGCTTTGTCACCACCAGGCCTGCCTTTACAAGAGTCCCGAAGGAAGTACCCAAATACGGAAAGGAACAACCAGTATCAGCCATTGAAAAACATGCCAAAATGTAAAGACCACCGAGTTCAGAAGAAATTGCATCAATTAACGAGCAAAATAACCAGTTAATATCATAATGGCAGGATGAAGTTCACACACAATAATCTTAACCTTAAATGTAAATGGACTCAAATGTCTAATTAAAAGACACAGACTGGCAACTGGATAAAGAGTCAAGACCCATCTGCTGTATTCAGGAGACATTCACATGTATACACAGGCTCAAAAATAAAGGGATGGAGGAAGATCTACCAAGTTTTGAGACCAAAAAAGCAGGGGTCGCTAGTCTCTCTGATAAAACAGACTTTAAACCTCCAAAGATCAAAAGACAAAGAAGGCCATTCAAAAATGGTAAAGGGATCAATTCAACAGAAGAGCTAACTATCCTAAATATATATGCACCCAATACAGGAGTACCCAGATTCATAAAGCAAGTCCAGGAGACTTTACAAAGAGACTTAGACTTCCATACACAATAATGGGACTTCACCACCCCCAATTGTCAACATTAGACAGATCAACAAGACAGAAAGTTAACAAGGCAACCGTCCTGCTAAGAAGGACATCTACAGAACTCTTAATTCCCAAATCAACAGAATATACATTCTTCAGCACCATCACACTTATTCCAAAATTGGACCACATAATTGGAAGTGGAAATTTCATAAATGTACAAGAACAGAAATTATAACAAACGGTCTCTCAGACCACATGCAATCAAACTAGAACTCAGGACTAAGAAATTCAATCAAAACTGCTCAACTACATGGAAACTGAACAACCTGGGTTCTGAATGACTACTGGGTACATAATGAAATGAAGGCAGAATAAAGATGTTCCTTGAAACCAACAGAACAAAGATACAACATCGCAGAATCTCTGGGACACATTTGCGTGTAGAGGGAAATTTATAGCACTAAACGCCCACAAGAGAAAGCTGAAAGATCTAAAATGATAATTTAACATCACAATTAAAAAGACTAGAGAAGCCAAGAGCAAACACATTCAAAAACTAGCAGAAGGCAAGAAATAACTAAGATCAGAGCAGAACTGGAGCACACAAAACTCAAAAGAATCAGTGAATCCAGAGTTGGTTTTTCTACAGATCAACAAAATTGATAGACCGGGCTAGCAAGAGACTAATAAAGAAGAAAAGAGAAGAATCAAATAGACGAATAAAACTGGATAAAGGATATCACCACCGACCCCACAGAAATACAAACTACCATCAGAAAATACTATAAACACCTCTATGCAAATAAAATCCAGAAAATCTAGAAGAAATGGATAATTTCCTGACACTCCTCATTACTCAAGACTAAACCAGGAAGAAGCTATCCCTGAATAGACCAATAATAGCAGGTTCTGAAATTGAGGCACACTCACAGCCTACCAACCAAAAAGTCCAGGACCAGATGGATTCACAGCTGAATTCTACCAGCTAGTAAGAAGGAGGTGGTACCATCCTCTGAAACTATTCCAATCTCAGGAAAAAGAGGGAATCCTCCCTCACTCATTTTATGAGGCCAACATCATCCTGATACCAAAGCCTGGCAGATACAATGAAAAAAAGAGAATTTTAAAATCAATATCCCTGATGAACATCGATGCAAAAAATCCCCAGTAAAACATCAAGCAACCAGCAGCACATCAAAGCTTATCCACCATGATCATGGGCTTCATCCTGGGATGTACAAGGCTGGTCTAAATATGTATTACCAAATCAATAAAATGTAATCCAGCATATAAAACAGAACCAGTGCTAAGCAAGAACCATGACATTCTACTGATGCAGAAAAGGCCTTGACAAAAATTCAACAGCCCCTTCATGCTAAAAACGCCCACAAATTCGGTATTGATGAATGTATCTCAAAAACAATAAGAGCTATTGATGACAAAACCCAATGTTTTCATCACACTGAATGGCAAGAATTGGAAAAATTCCCTTTGAAACGGCATTGTACAGGGATGCCCTCTCACTACTCTATTCAGTACAGTTCATTAGGCAATCAGGCAAGAGAAAGAAATCAAGGGTATTCAGTTAGGAAAAGAAGAAGTCAAATTGTCCCTATTTGCAGATGACATACCTGTATATTTAGAAAACCCTAACAACGCTCCAAAATCTCCTTAAAAGATAAGAAACTGCAGCAAACCGTGGATACAAAATTAATGTGTAAAATCACAAGCATTCTTATACACCAGTAATGACAGAGATTTCAACCATGAACAACTTCCATTCACAATTGCTTCCTAAAAGAGAATAAATTACCTAGGAATCCAACTTACAAGGGATTATAAACGACCTCTTCAAGGAGAACTACAAACCACTGCTCAGTGAAATAAAAAGAGGACACAAACAAATGGAAGAAACATACCATGCCTGGTGGATAGGTTAAAATCAATATCGTAGAAAATGGCCATACTGCCCAAGGTAATTTATAGATTCAATGCCATCCCCATCAAGCCAATGAGTTTCTTCATGGAAAAACTGCTTTAAAGTTCATATATGTGGAACCAAAAAGAGCCTGCATCTCCAAGATAATCCTAAGCCAAAAGAACAAAGCCAAAGGCATCACGCCACCTGACTTCAAACTATATAATTACAAGGCTACAGAAAATCCAAAATAGCATGGTACTGGTAAACAAAACAGAGATAGACTAACAGAACAGAGTCCTCAGAAATAATACCACACATCTACAGCCATCTGATCTTTGACAAACCTGAGAAAATAAGAAATGGGAAAAGGATTCCTATTTAATAAATGGTGCTGGGAAAATTGGCTAGCCATAAGTAGAAAGCCAGAACTGATCCTTTCCTACTCCTTAAATGAATATTAATCAAGATGGATTAGAGACTTAACTCTTAGACCTAATACCATAGAACTCTATAAGAAAAACCTAAGTAATATCATTCAGGACATAGGCATGGGCAAGGACTTCATAAAACACCAAAGTGGCAACAAAAGCCAAAATTGACAAATGGGATCTAACTAAAGAGCTTCTGCACAGCAAAAGAAACTACCATCAGAGTGAACAGGCAACCTACAGAATGGGAGAGAAAATTTTTGGCAATCTACTCATCTGACGCATGGGCTAATATTCAGAACCTATGAAGAACTCCAAACAAATTTGCATAAGAAAAAAAACAACAACCCCAAAGGATGAACAGACAACTCAAAAGAAGACATTCATACGTAACAGACACATGAAAATGTTCATCATCACTGGCCATCAAACAAACCACAATGAGATAAACATCTCACACCAGTTAGAATGGGCAATCCTTAAAAAGTCAGGAAACAACAGTGCTGGAGAGGATGTGGGAGAAATAGGAGCACTTTGCACTGTTGGTGGGATTGTAAACTAGTTCAACCATTATGGAAAAATAGTATGGCGATTCCTCAAGGATCTAGAACTAGATGTACCCATATGATCCAGCTATCCATTACTGGGTATATACCCAAATTATAAATCACCAAGAAAGACATGCACACATATGTTTATTGCTGCACTATTCACAATAGCAAAGATTTGGAATCAACCCAAATGTCCATCAGTGGTAGACTGGATTAAGAAAAATATGACACATATACACCATGGAATACATAAGCCATAAAAGGATGAGTTTGTGTCCTTGTAGGGACATGGATGCAGTTGGAAACCATCATTCTCAGCAAAACCACGCAGAACAGAAAACCAACACCGCATGTTCCTACCAAGGGGTGAGAACTGAACAAATTGAGATCACTTGGATTTGTACACCACCAGGGCCTATCATGGGGAGGGGGGAGGGGGGAGGGATTGCATTGGGAATTATACCTGATGTAAATGACGAGTTGATGGGTGCTGACGAGTTGATGCAGCACAGCAACATGGCACAAGTATACATATGTAACAAACCTGCACGTTATGCACATGTACCCTAGAACTTAAAGTATAATAAAAATAAATAAAAAATAAATAAATAAACTTTATCCATTTCTTCAAGATTTCACAATTTGTTGAATACATTTGTTCATCATAGTATCTGTGATTTTATTTTCTTTGTATTTCTGGGGTATCAGTTTCTATGTCTCTTTTTATCTTACTAATTTTATTAATTTGTGTCTTCTCTTTTATTCTTAGGTTTTTATTAATTTGTGTCTTTCTAATTTTGTGTCTTTTATTAAGTCTGATAATTTATTCTGATAATTAATTTGTACTTTTACCTTTCTGATTTTATTGTGTCTTCTCTTTTATTCAAAGGTTTCTTCATTTTGTTTATCTTTCAAGCAATAAACTTTGTTTTAATGATCTTTTAATTTTTTAGTCTTGATATTATATATGTTTACTCTGATCTTTATTATTTCTTTCCTTCAATTAATTTTAGCATTATTTTGTTCTTGCTTTTATAGTTCCTTGAGGTGCAACATTAAGTTGTTTATTTGAAAGTTTTCTACTTTTATGATGGAGGCATTTATTGCTATAAATTTCCCTATTAGTACTCCTTTTGTGGTATCCCATACATTTTTGGTATGTTGTATTTCCATTTTCATTTTTTTAAGACATTTTTAAGTTTCTCTCTTAATTTCTTGATTGACCCATTCATTATTCAGGTGCATGTTGTTTAATTTGCATGTGTTTGTGTAGTTTCTAAAGCTTCTCTTACTATTGATTGTTGATTTCATCCCATTGTTGTTAGATAAATTATTTCATATTACTTTGAGCTCTTTGAATTAATTGAAATTTGTTGTGTGATCTTATAGTCTATCCTGAAGAGTGTTCCATGTGCTTATGAAAAGTATTTTTGTATTCTGTAGCAGTTTAATTAAATGTTCTATAAATCTTAGTTACATGCATTTGGTGTAGAGTGTGGCTTAACTACAATATTTGTTGCTGACTTTCTATCTAGATGAGCTTTCTATTACTGAAAGTGGGGTGTTGAAATTCCCTACTTTTATTTTATTGCAGTATATCTTTCCTTTTAGATCTATTAATGTTTGTTTTGAATATTTGGGTGTATTTGCATTTAATATCATTTTTTACCTCTTAAGTTTTAGTCTGTGTGTATCTGTATAAGTGAAGTAAATTCATTACAGGCAAAATACAACTGTGTCATTTTTTTTTTTTTTTTAATGTCTCTCTTCTAATTGGAGAATTTAGGCCATTTCCATTTAATGTTATTATTGATATGTAAAAACTTACTACTCTCATTTTGTTGCTTGTTTTCTGGTTGTTTTGTAACTCATCTCTTTTATTTTTTTCTTATATTCCTTTGTGGTTAAGTTATTTTCTCTGTGGTATGTTTTAAGTTATTGCTTTTATATTTTTGTGTATCTGTTATAATTTTTACCTTTGTTTCAACTATGAGTCTTACTAAAAGCACACATTTTGATGTTTTGTTGTCTTTTTTTTTTTTTTAGATTTTTATATTGCCTATCTCTTAACAAGTTGATATATTTATTATTGTTTTTATTTGTCTCTTAGTCTTCATACTAGGTATGTTAGTGGATTGTATACCACATGTAATGTTATAGATTATTCTGAAGTTGTCTATGTCTTAACTTTTACTAGTACATTTTTTGTTTTTTGCATATTAGTTTTTGTTGTTGTTGTTTTTCAGATTGAAGAAATCCCTTTAGCATTTCTTGTAAGATGAGTCGAGTCTACTGGTGATAAATTTCGTCAGAATTTTATTTTTTTCCGGGGTCTGGGAAAATTTTTGTTTATCATGTTTAAAGGATAGCTTTTTTTTGTACTGTTTTCTCATTTGGAAGTCACTTTTCTTTATCACTTTGAATATATTTAATTCATCCTGGCCTGTATTGTTTCTACTGAGAAGTCTGTTGCCAGAAGCATCAGCAGTCCTTTAACGTTGTTTTCCTCTTTTCTCTTGTTGATTTTAGGATCCTATTTTTGTCCTTGATCTTTGAGAGCTTGATTATTATACAACTGGGAGTAGCAGTCTTTTTTTTTTAAATTTATTTATTATTATTATACTTTAAGTTGTAGGTTACATGTGCATAACGTGCAGGTTTGTTTACATATGTATACTTATTGCCATGTTGGTCTGCTGCACCCATCAACTCGTCATTTTACATCAGGTATAACTCCCAATGCAATCCCTCCCCACTCCCCCCTCCCATGATAGGCCCCGGTGTGATGTTTCCTTCCTGGAGTCCAAGTGATCATTGTTCCAGTTCCCACCTATGAGTGAGAACTTGTCTGCGGTGTTTAGTTTTCTGTTCTTGTGATAGTTTGCTAAGAATGATGGTTTCAGCTGCATCCATGTCCCTACAAAGGACTACCAAACTCATCCTTTTTATGGCTGCATAGTATTCCATGGTGTATATGTGCCACATTTTCATATCCAATCTGTCACTGATGGACATTTGGGTTGATTCAAGTCTTTGCTTCAATGCGAATAGTGCTTGCAATAAACATAAGTGTGCATGTGTCTTTTATAGCAACATAATTATATCCTTTAGGTATATCCCAATAATAGGACGCTTCGTCCTCCATATTTATCAGATTCTGAATCATGAGATCGCCATACTGTTTTCCATAATGGTTGAACTAGTTTAATCCCACACCAACAGTGCAAAGTGTTCTATTTCTCCCACATCCTCAGCACCTGTTGTTTTCTGACTTTTAATGATCCAAGACAACTGGTGTGAGATGGTATCATTGTGGTTTTGATTTGCATTTCTCTCCTGATGGCCAAGTGGCATTTTTCATATGTCTGTTGGCTGCCATGAATGTCTTCTTTTGAAATGTCTGTTCATATCCTTTGCCCACTTTTGATGGGGTTGTTTTGTTTTCTGGTAAATTTGTTTGAGTTCTTTGTAGGTTCTGGATATTAGCCCTTTGTCAGATGAGTAGATTGCAAAATTTTTCTCCCATTCTGTGGGTTGCCTGTTCACTCTGATGGTAGTTTCTTTTTGCTGTGCAGAAGCTCTTTAGTTTAATTAGATCCCATTTGTCAATTTTAGCTTTGCTGCCGTTCTTTTGGTGTTTTTAGACTGTAAGTCTTTAACATGCCTATGTCCTGAATGGTACTACCTAGGTTTTCCTCTAGGATTTTTTATGGTATTGGGTCTAACATTTAAGTCTGTAATCCATCTTGAATTAATTTTTCATTATATAAGGAGTAAAGGAAAGGATCAGTTTCAGCTTTCTACTTATGGCTAGCCAATTTCCAGCACCACTTATTAAATGAGGAATCCTTTCCCATTTCTTGTTTTCTCAGGTTTGTCAAAGATCAGATGGCTGTAGATCCTTGGTATTATTTCTGAGGACTCTGTTCTGTTCATTGGTCTATATCTCTGTTTTGGTACCAGTACCATGCTGTTTGGTGCTGTGGCCTTGTAGTGTAGTTTGAAGTCAGGTAGCGTGATGCCTCAGCTTTGTTCTTTTGACTTAAGTTGTCTTGGAGATGCGGAGGGCTCTTTTTTTTGGTTCCATATGAACTTTAAAGCGGTTTTAATTCTGTGAAGAAACTCATTGGTAACTTGATGGGGATGGCATTGAATCTATAAATTACCTTGGGCAGTATGGCCATTTTCGATATTGATTCTTCTATCCATGAGCATGGTATGTTCTTCCCATTTGTTTGTCCTCTTTTATTTCACTGAACAGTGGTTTGTAGTTCTCCTTGAAGAGGGTCCTTTACATCCCCTTGTAAGTTAGTTCTAATTTTTATTCTCTTTGAAGCATTTGTGAATGGAAGTTCATTCTTGATTTGGCTCTGTTTGTCTGTTACTGTTGGTGTATAAGAGATGCTTGTGATTTTTGCACATTAATTTTGTATCCTGAGACTTTGCTGGGGTGCCTATCATTTAAGAGGAGATTTTTGGGCTGAGACAATGGGGTTTTCTAAATATACAATCATGTCATCTGCAAATAGGGACAATTTGACTTCTTCTTTTCACATAACTGAATACCCCGATTTCTTTCTCTTACTACCCTAATTACCTATAGAACCCAACACTATGTTGAATAGGAGTGGTGAGAAGAGGGCATCCTATCTTAATGCCAGTTTTTCAAAGGGAATTTTTTCCAGTTTTGCCCGGTATTCCGGTATGATATTGGCTGTGGGTTTTCAATCATAAATAGCTCACCTTGCTGGTACGTTTATCAATACCGGGTATTGAGCGTTTTAGCGAAGACTGTTGTTTGTCAAAAACCTTTTCTGCATCTATTGAAATAATGTGTAGTTCTTGTCTTGGTTCTGTTTGCCATGCTGGATTATATTTTATTGATTTAGAATGTTGAACCAGCCTTGCATCAGGGATGAAGCCCATGATCATTGTAGATAACTTTTGATGTGTTGTTGAATCCGGTTTGCAGTATTTTGTGAGGATTTTTGCATCGATGTTCATCAGGGATATTAATTGCATTCTCTTTTTGTTAATGTCTCTGCCAGGCTTTGGTATCAGGATGATGTTGGCCTCATAAAATGAGTTAGGGAGGATTCCTCTTTTCTATTGATTGGAATAGTTTCAGAAGGAATGGTACCAACTCCTCCTGCTCCTGACAGAAATTCAGCTATGAATCCATCTAGTCCCTATAGACTTTTAGTTAGTAAACTGTTAATTATTACCTCATTCAGAAACCTACTATTAGTCTATTCAAATTCAACTTCTTCCTAGTTTAGTCTTAAGAAGAAATGTAAAGTGTCAAAGTATCCATTTCTTCAGGTTTCCCGGTTTATTTAGTATGAGTGTTTGTAGTATTCTCTGATGGTGGTTTGTATTTCTGTGGGGTCATTGGTGATGTCCCTTTATCATTTTAGTTAGATCGATTTGATTCTTCTCTCTTTTCTTTGCTTAGTAGTCTTGCTAGTGGTCTGTCAATTTTGTTGATCTTTTCTAAAACCAGCTCCTGGTTCATTGATGATTTTTTGGAGGTTTTGTGTCTATCTCCTTCAGTTCTGCTCTGATCTTAGTTATTTCTTGCGGCTTCTGCTAGCTTTCGAATGTGTTTGCTCTTGCTTCTCTAGTTCTTTTAATTAGATGTTAGAGTGTCAATTTTAGATCTTTCCTGCTTTCTCTTGTGGGCATTTGGTGTATAAATTTCCCTCCACGCACGGCTTTAAATGTGTCCCAGAGATTCTGGTATGTTGGCGTTGATTGAGTTTCTTAGTCCTGAGTTCGTTTGGTGCACTGTGGTCTGAGGAGCAGTTGTTATATTTCTGTTCTTGTACATTTGCTGAGGAGTGCTTTGTTAATTAGATGGTCAATTTTAAGGTAAGTACGTGTGGTGCTGAGGAAAGATGTATATTCTGTTGATTTGGGGTGGAGAGTTCTATAGATATCTAGTAGGTCTGCTTGCTGCAGAGATGAGTTCAATTCTGGATATCCTTGTTAACTTTTCTGTCTTGTTGATCTGTCTAATGTTGACAGTGGAGTGTTGAAGTCTCCCATTGTTATTGTGTAAGTCTCTTTGTAAGTCTCTAAGGACTTGCTTTATGAATCTAGGTGCTCCTGTATTGGGTGCATATGTATTTAGGAGAGTTAGCTCTTCCCTGTTGAATTGATCCTTGACCATTATGTAATAGCCTTCTTTGTCTCTTTTGATCTTTGATGGTTTAAAGTCTGTTTTATCAGGAGCTAGGATTGCAACCTGCTTTTTGTTCTCCATTTGCTTGGTAAATCTTCCTCCATCCTTTATTTTCCAGCCTATGTATGTCTGCGTGAGACAGATATAGATACAACAGACTGATGGAGTCTTGACTCTTTATCCAGTTGCCAGTCTGTGTCTTCCCACCAATTGGAGCATTTAGTCCATTACATTTAAGGTTAAGATTGTTATGTGTGTGAACTTGATCCTGCCATTATGATATTAACTGTGGTTATTTTGCTCGTTAGTTGATGCAGTTTCTTCCTAGCCTCCCGATGGTCTTTACATTTGGCATGTTTTGCAGTGGCTGGTACCAGTTGTTCCTTTCCATGTTGAGTGCTTCCTTCAGGGTCTCTTTAAGAGCAGGCCTGGTGGTGACAAAATCTCTAAGCATTTGCTTATCTGTAAAGGATTTTGTTCTCCTTCACTTGTAAAACTTAGTTTGACAGTTCAATGATTTACTTGGTTGAAGGTGTTTTCTTTGGGAGATGTTGAATGTTGGCCCCACTTTCTCTTCTTACTGACGGGTTTCTTGAGATCTCTTAGCAGCCGGGGTCTGATGAGCTTCAGGTAACCCGACCTTTCTCTCTGGCTGCCCTTAAATTTTTCCTTCATTTCGCTTTGGTGAATCTGGCAATTATGTGTCTTGGAGTTGCTCTTCTCGAGGAGTATCTTTGTGTGGCGTTCTCTGTATTTCCTGGTTGAATGTTGGCCTGCCCTACTAGGTTGGGAAGTTCTCTGGATGATATCCTGAAGAGTATTTTTCCAACTTGGTTCCATTTTCCCCCCCTCACTCAGGCACCCCAATCAGACGTAGATTTGGTCTTTTTACATAATCACTTCTTGCAGGCTTTGTTCATTTCTTTTCTTCTTTTTCTTTTTGTGGTTTCTCTTCTCGCTTCATTTCATTCATTTGATCCTCAATCATGATACTCTTTCTTCCAGTTGATCAGTCGGTTACTGAAAGCTTGTGCATTTGTCGTATTTCTCTTGTCATAGTTTTTCACATCTCTTTCATTTCGTTTATGACCTTCTCTGCATTAATTACTCTAGCAGAATAAATTCTTCCACTTTTTCCAAGATTTTAGTTTCTTTCTAGCTCGCGTCGTATTAATTCCTCCTTTTAGCTCTGTAGCGAAATTTGATGGACTGAAGCCTTCTTGGCTCATCGTCAAAGTCATTCTCATCCAGCTTTGATCCGTTGCCGATGAGCTCGGCTCCTTTGCTTGAGGGAGATGTGATCTTATTTTTGAATTTCCAGCTTTTCTGCCCTGCTTCCCATCTTTGTGGTTTTATCTGCCCCTCTCTGGTCTTTGATGATGATGGTGATGTACTGATGGGGTTTTGGTGTAGAGTGTCCTTCCTGTTTTGAGAGTTTTCTTCTAACAGTCAGGACTTAGCGGCGGGTGAGATCGCAGCTGCAGCAGTGGGGGCTCTCGTGGGCGTGGGACCTCGGCCGGGTGTGGGATGAGTCTCTGTTGTTTGTTTGCTTAAAGCGCAATAGGTGGGAATTACCCGATTTTCCAGGTGTTGTGTGTCTCCAGTTCCTGGCTGAAAGTCCTTCCCCTTGCGCTTCCCAGTGGTACTGCTTACAACAAACTCTCGCTGGTGGGCTGCAGCAGCTGACCAGCACTGATAGATCCGGCCTCCCCAGTGAGATGAACTGACTCGTTGAAATACAGAAATCACCCGGTCTTCTGTGTCGCTGGCGCTGGGAGTTGGAGACCAGGCTGTTCCTATTCGTGTCTTGCTCCGCCCTCCGGGAGTAGCAGTCTTATGTGGATTGTATCTGCTTAGTGATCTCTGACCTTCCTTTTCTTGGATATTTCTATCTTTCTGTATTTTCGAAAAGCTTCTTGTTAGTATTTCTTTTAATAAACTTTGTACTTCTTACTCTTTTTCAACTCTCTCTTAAATTGCAATGACTCTTAGATTGACTTTTGTGAAGTTATTTTCTAGATTTCATAGGTGTTCCTCAACACTTTTTATTTATTTTATTTTATTTTATTTTCCTGGACTGTGTATTTTTAAAGAAACTGTTGTTGAGCTGATTATTGTTCTGCTTGATCCTTTCTGCTCTTGAGAGTATCTCATACATTTTGCAGTTTGGAAATGTATTTCTCAGTTCCAGAATTTTTTTTTTAATTTTATAACTTTAAAATAAAATGTTAAGAATTTAAAAATTGTTTTTAAAAATTATTTCGATCTCTTATACATTTTTTGATAAGCTTCTGTATTTCTGTGTTATCTTGAACTTCAGTGAGTTTCCTCAGAACTGTTGTTTGCTATATTTTTCGAGTTTAAACATCTTCATCTCATTAGGGCCAGTCATTGGCTCCTTGCTTTGTCTGTTTGAGATTATGTTTCCCTGATTGCTGCTGTTTCTGGTGAGCATACATGTATGGTTTTGCATTTAAAGATTATTCCAGTCTTTGCTGATTGTCTTTGGTCTTTCCAGGGTATGTTTGCTTGGAGGTTCTTTGTAATGTGCCTGTTGAGTACACTTTATTCTAGATTGCTGCCTTCTTTCTGGTGTATTAAGATGGGATTTGTCTCAGCTTTTGCATAGGTTTAGAGCACTGCTTATATTTGATGTGACGGTCCCAAAGAGGATACCCAAACTGTGTGGCAATCATGTCTAAAAGTTTGTGTTCAAAAGATTCATGGAATATGCCTTCTACAATGTGGTGCTAATAAATAGCTACTCAGATTTGGTATCTTCTTTGGCTGAGAAAAAGAGCAGAACTTTGCAGGCTGGGATTGCTAGCTCACCTGCTCTGTCTCTCACTCTGCCTCCCAGTAGTTTTTTCTCCTACAGGCAGTTGTGATGCTTCCCATGGGTTGAGGCAGGAATGATTTTCTGGCAAGAAAACACAACATGGTGGGAAAGCTGACTGTCTGGCTTTATGTTATTTTTTCCAGTGTGGACACCATGAGTCTGATGGAAGTTTTCCACATGTAGTGCCTGGTATATTGTTGGAGGAACTTTATGCATTAAAAAGTCTTACTTTCTTACTGTCTGCTCAGAGTTTTTTTTTTTTTTTTTTTTTTTTTTTACTTCTCTTTGGCCATAGGGATTGTCTCAGCCTCAAATTTAACTTCTAGGATATTGCTGGTGTGTTAGCCAGGGTTTTCTAGAGGGACAGACCTAATTGAACATACACACACACACACACACACACACATATATATATATGAAAAGAAGTTTATTAAATATTAACTCACATGATCACAAGGTCCCACAATAAGCCATCTGCAGGCTGAGGAGTAAGGAGAGCCAGTCTCAGTTCCAAAACTGAAGAACTTAGAGTCCAATGTTTGAAGGCAGGAAGCATCTGCATGGGAGGAGGATGTAGGCTGGGAGACTAGAACAGTCTCTCTTTTTACATTTTTCCTCCTGTTTATATTCAAGCTGTGCTGGCAGCTGATTAGATTATTCCCACCCAGATTAAGGGTGGGTCTGCCTTTCCCAGCCCACTGATTCATATGTTAATCTCCTTTGGCAACACCCTCACAGACACACCCAGGAACAATACTTTGTATCCTTCAATCTAATCAGTTTGACTCATTATTAACCATCACAGCTGATGATAATCTCAGTGCTGGATATTTGTTTCTGGTTTTCTATGGAGAGGAGTGAAATCACATTGCTTCTCCTCTGCCATTTTAGTGACATCATTTTTCTTTTGTTTAATTATTTATCAAGTGTTAGTTTATCAAATTAATACAGAGTAAAATGGTTTAAATAATTATTTTACAAAATAGTGTTACATGTGTTTATTTTCACCTAAGTGCCTAAGATTTCAAATGTCAAAAACAAAACCTCTGTTTTATTGTTTTGCAGCAAATTTAGCAGTGATTTCTCATCTCTTTTAGAAAATGACCTTTAATCAATTACTAAACAACAAATAATTGGCCTTTGAATATTATAACCATAGAAAATTGGGGGCTCAGTATTATTTTGAAAACATTGATCATATATTTGAGATAACAAGAATGTTCTTACAAAATAATAAGAAACACTTTTACTTAAGAAAATTTTTACTGTTAGCCATTTTATTTAAAACCTATACAAAAAATAATGAATTATTAATATTACTAGAAAAAGGTTATAATCAGATGATATAATATATGACCCAACTGTCAAAGAAGTCACAGTGACTCATTCAGAAATGCATCCTAGATTCCAATAATTTTTCCAATAAAAAATAAAAAATAAAGAACAACATGCCAGGTGTGGTGGCTGATGCCTGTAATCCTAGCACCTTGAGAGACCAAAGTCAGGGGGATCAGTTGAGCTCAGGAGTTCGAGACGAGCCTGAGAAACATGATGATTCCTCATCTCTACCAAAAATTTAAAAAACATTTAGCCTGGTGTGGTGATGTATGCCTGTTGTCTCAGCTACTTGGAAGGCTGAGGTAGGGGGATCACTTGAGCCTGGGAGGCTGAAGGATGCAATGAACCATATTCACACCACTGGAACACAGCCTGAGTGACAGAGACACTATCAAAAAAAAAAAAAAAAAAAAGCTAAAGTATTGTTTCTGAGAATTAAAATTAAATCACTAATATCTAGTGGTGAAATACTAATATCTAGTGGTGAAATAGAAATTCATAAAAGTTATCTTTTACTCTGCAGATATATTCTGATTCCTTTACTTCCTACTTATTGAATGACAAGAAAGTTTAGTTTGATGATTTGATGGTTGATTTGTCCCCAATGCATTTTTTATGTAGGTCACTTTTTAATTGGCTGAATGAAGTACTGTGTAGAGATCTTAATTGCAGAATATTTGGGAAGGCCCAGAGAGTTTTGCAAACCAAAACCTATGTTAAAATTACTTTATTCTCTGTCACCATTCTCACACCAGTGAGAGACACAGTTAATAATTTATTGTAGGAAGAGACAAAAAGTAATGTCACTTTCTTTCTTTCTTTGTGTGTGTGAGCAAATAGTGTCTAATGCCCACACCTCCTTTCATAGTACTAGAAGCACATGCAAAATAAGTTAATACTGCTTTCACAATGCTGTGAAGAAATATGCAACTAGATTTTAACTAAAGATTGTACTTGTAACATAGAATATGCCTTTTAGCTGGAAAGAGTTATGTAAAATATATTATTTTACTAGAACATATTTTTTCTTTCATTTTTGAAAATATGAGCTTTTGAATATGAATCAAGTAACATGCATACTGTGGATACATTTGAAATGCTCAATAGAATAGCACTGTCTTATTTTTTTTAACCAGCGAAGGATTTGAAGAATGGAACATTTCTATAGAAGTTATTAGTAGGAAAGGGCACGGTTGCTTACACCTGTAATCCTAGCACTTTGGGAAGCTGAGGTGGACAGATCACCTGAGGTTGGGAGTTCGAGACCAGCCTGACCAACATGGAGAAACCCTATCTTTACTAAAAAATACAAAATTAGCCACGTGTGGTGGCACAGGCCTATAATTTCGCCTACTTGGGAGACTGAGGCAGGAGAATCACTTGAACCTGGGAGGCAGAGGTTGCCATGAGCAAAGATCATGCCATTGCACTCCATCCTGGGCAATAGGAGTGAAGCAAAACTCCATCTCAAAAAACAAAAGTTATTAGAAAGACACATATAGCAGAATAATTGAACATGAATGAATACCTAAGAAAAAAATATGGAATGAGATGGAATTGAATTTGTGATCCATTTCATAAATGTAAAGCTGACAGATTGAATCAAAGAAATATTGATAGTTCTGTGCAATATCTCCGATGTAAGTTAAAATACTAGTGGAGAAAATACCACAGCCAAATCTAAGTATATGGTTTAATACAAGTAGATGAGTCCATTCAAAAATATTTTAAAACATAGTTAGCGGTTCAAAAAGAGACCATATTCTCCTGATACCATTTTCATATAGAGGAAATAAATTGCCTTTGATTTAGAAGAAGAAACATAGAGTTAGCCATTAATTCTTTCTGCTACAACACAAACAAGTTTTTCTGTAGTATTCCTAAAGTTTCATATAGTTATATCATATTTCTGATATGTCACTAGTAAGATATTTTCTCATCATAATATAAATAAAAATAAATCTGTTTCAGAAATGTTAAGATAGCTTAATGTTTGAATGCAAACTACAATTAGTATAAATCAGCATTTTTCATTTCTCCTATGAATCTTAGCTTCTCTTCTGAAAAAATTCTAGATCAAACAAATTTTTAAATGGGATTGGTATCTTTGATATTCTTTGGATAGAGTGAATTTGCATAGACAAACCTATGGTTCAAATCTCTTTAACTTTCACCAGAACCATTATAATTAATCTCATAGTATGCCTTTTTACCTTTTGTATTTCTTTATTTTGATTAACCTTCAACAGTATTAACAGATTTTCTGAAAATAGCTCTATGTAAAATCCTTCATCAACTTAGAAAAAAGTTTTCACTATAAATCTTTTACAGTGTTACACAAGTTTTTGAAATTCATCTTTACAGACACTGTATCCCACTCAATATAGACTATACAATAATTTCTAAATATTACTGTGTATTTATTGTTCACTTTGTACCTTAAATGCAAACATCCTTTTCCTACCTCCAGCATTACATTTATTTGATTATTCTAGATGCACTTCTATTAAATGCTTTCCAATTCTTTCTCTCTTTGAAACTACATAACATAAACCTGTGTAATTTTTATGTATGTATTGATTAATTTAAAATGGTAGGTTTTGATATGTGCTAATGCATCTACTTTTTTATTTTAATTACACGGGATCAATACAAACAGTAGGTTCAATGATCAATAATTGAGATAAATATGTCTTTTATTTCTTCCTAAAATTGTATTTCTTACAAACCTTGCTTTCTGGTTTTAAATACATATGTCTGGGTACATATAACAACTAGTATTTTTGTTTAGTTTTAAGTATTTATATACTTTACACATAATTTAATGCATGCACATCGTCTTCTAAATCTCAGTACATTATTTTCTAAGCTGTAATTTAATAGTTACATATGTACTAGACACTTATATAACATATTGGGCTTTAACATTTTCCAATGGGAGGACATTTCGATTATTTTTTTCCTGTTAATTATAAACAGAAATAAAGAATTGTATGTCTATTCTCAAATTTTAATTATTTATAAAATAAGAATTTCTAAGTCAGGTTTGATTAGGTTATGCTACAATAAGAAAGAAATTTGAAATTCCCTAGGTAAACCATAAGGATTACTTTGTAGCTCACACTCTTTTGTCAGCATGAAGCATGGCTTCTTATTCTCATAAATAACTTCAGTATTCCGTCAGGTATTGCAAAAGTCACCATCTGAGGCAATGATGGAAATTGATCTGAGAAACAAAGAATGTAATACATTATACCCAAGCTCTTGAAACTTCACTTATAAGTGAAATTTATTTGGTAATGTCTATCATTAAAAGGGGTGATGAAAATAAATTTTGCCATATGCCTTTAAAGGGGAGAAACAGAATATTTGTGAATGGTGAATAACAACATCAGATACACTGAAGTGGGAATTACTCAGTCAAAGTATGTGCCCATTTAAATAATGACCACCAGTTCTTCTGCAGCATATTAACAGTTAATATTATTATTTGTCATATTTTCTGCCTGTTGAGTAAAATAAATTCCCTATTGATAATTTTTATTTCAGTAGGCTACATTGAGAAGTCTGTAAGTGCATATTACAAGACTAGACTTCACTGGTTAGCACTTGTTTCCTTCTACTTCTTTTTTTTTTTTAATTTTTTCCAGTATTTTGAGTGGAGGAAAAGGAACAACACATTTTAGTCTACTTTTGTTAATTATCTTCACTTTGTTATTGGCATATCTCTGTACAAATACAGGTAAATTTATTTCATTTTTATCAAAAATAAAGCACATTGGCATAAAAAAGTCAAAGTATATATAAAATAAAAATAATAATCTTTGTGTCTTACCCTTTCTGCTAACCTCTCCTCATAACAAACATTCTCAAATTTCAGAAATTTTAGTATTTTTAAAATGACTTATATATTTAAGTACTGTGTAAGTTTTGGTTATTTACTGATGCTAGGTTAACTCAAACTTAGGTTTGAATAGCAACCATTGACTTGTTTTTTATAAATGTCTTGATTGAGGATTTGGACGGGCCACATAGAAGAGAGCTCTTCTCTGCTGTATAATATCTGCTAGGGCTGAAAGTCCAATATGATGTCTTCAATCATATATATGGCACTTTAGCTAGGGTGACTCTACTTGCTGGGGGCTGGATAAGATGACTCAGTTAGGATCATATTTTGATTTTTAGTTCTCACTAGTGGCTGAATTACTCAGTTTTCTCCATATAGTATACAGATCTTTTTATTTCCAAGAAGTTTCTTCACATAGTTTCTCTAAGAGCTTAGGAGATAATTAGGATTGTCTATAATCATCAATGTGGAACCTTATGATGGGATTGTGGCTTTATATGAAGAGAAAAAGGGATCTGATCTAGCACACTTGCTTTGTCTTGCAATGTGTTATCTCCTGCCATGTCATAATGCAGCAGGAACGCTCCAGTGCCATGCTCTTGGATTCCCTAGACTCCAGAACTGTGAGCTAAATAAACTTATTTTCTTTATAAATTGTCCAGCTTGTCGTATTCTGTTACAGCAATAGAAAATGGACCAATACAGTAGCCACATATTTTCCACAGAAGCTCAAGTTTCATAAGAAAGTTGAAATGTTTTATGCTATTACAAGCTAGACCTGAAATTGAAATATTTGATTTGTCAAAGGCAGAGTCCAGGCATACCAGATTAAAAAATGTGAATGAATAAACACCATGTCTAAATGAGTAAAATGACAATGCAATAATGACATTTTTAACTCAAACACATTCTAACCATTGGTCACAAAGTATTTTTATTTCTCTTATATGCAAAATATAATCACCCTTCCCAAAACTTCAAAGATCTCAGGATTTTATGACATGAAGCTCATACTAAAATTCCTAGGTCTTGTTACATAAATTATGGTCAGATACAGATGAGGCTTCTCATTATTTGAAGACCTATGAATTAAAATACAAGTTATTTGGACATACTCTTCTCCTTGAATATATAATTTTTAGGCAAGGACTTGAAAATAAGTCCAATCATAAAGGGTGAAAATGAATGCACATTTCAGTCACTGGACTATTGAAGATCTAGAAACACAGTTTGAAATATATCTCCAGTTTCTGGATTAAGGCTTTCTCCTGCTTCCTAGAAATAATTCTAGGTGTCTCTTATGTTCATTCTTCTGGTATTTTGGCTACATCCTCTGAATAATCATTTCTTTCCCATTAGACAAAATTTATTTTTTATATTTGAGTAGCTTACTCAGATTTCTCAGAAACCAGGATTACTGCCCATTGGAAGTTGAGAGTTCAAAGGCCTCTTTTTTGTTTTATAAGTTACTGACATTTTTAGTCCATGCTAATGTAATTTCCTTAGAAACGTTATGGGTTCCTGTATATCAATTTACAGTTTTACATGAGAAAAAAAAAAAGTGCCACACTTCCAAATCTCTTCCAGACAGACCCTTCTCTATCTCTACTCATGAGTCAGGATGCTGTGGGACAAAATCTTTGAGACTGTAGAGGTCTCCTC
This sequence comes from Papio anubis, assembly GCF_008728515.1. NCBI lineage: Eukaryota > Metazoa > Chordata > Mammalia > Primates > Cercopithecidae > Papio > Papio anubis. The sequence goes on from NC_044977.1 coordinate 127,347,233, forward strand.
TCTCTTAGAGGGTTTACAAGGCAAGACTTTAAGATTCTTAGAAGTACTGCTACTAGCTTAGAAAAATCTATGAAGCGTTCCCTGGAAAAAGGGTCTTTCATTTACACCACATATATAATCTTGACCATAAAGCTGTTTTGCTTGTATCACCTTGTAATGTGCCTTGCCCCAAGTTTGTATTTCTTTTGATGATCTTTTGTTCTTTAGAAAAGTTTGCAATTACAGATATTTGTATTTCGCAACTTTGCAAATCCTGTGTTGAAAATGTTTCATTTAGGTATGATTAAAAACTAAACAGTTCTTCTATACTTAATATCTTTCTATTTACATATTATCTTTCCTCTTATTATATTGAACTTTCAATATCCTGCTTGACAATGTCCTTGGCCAATTCCACAACTTTAGGGGTGTGTGTGTGTGTGTGTATTATTTTCCACATTTCAGTCCCAAGTGCTGCCAAATATTATTTTACTGAATAACACATCTCATCTCTGCTCTACAGGTCTTAACTGATAGTTTTCTCAAGGAACCACTGGACATTTTCACTAAGCAATCCTAAAGCCAATGTTTATAGGCTTTTTAGTAGCAGCCACGTTGGGTACCAATTACTACCTAACAAACTCCTCCAAATTTGGTAGGTTAAAAAAATTATCTCTCATAATTCTATATGATAACTTCTCTCTCTGTTTGACATGGTATCTACTAAGGTTGGAATATCCAAGATGGTTTATTCATTCTTGTCTTTATCTTCTGATCTAGGATGGCTCTAATCAATGGAGACTAGCTGGAATGACTTAACTGGGACCATATTTCTAGATTCTTAGTTTTCTTTGTTAACTAATTTATTCTCTTCTCTTTCATGTAGTCTCTGGACCTCTTCCTTTCTTCATAGAGTCTTTTTATAGTCTGTCAAGGAGGGTAGCCTAACCTCTTGTTTTACAACAATTAATCTTTGTCATACTTAGGCAACATCTGTGGTCTCCACAATATGAATAAAGAGGAATCTTGCACACTTAAACTATTCTGCTTCTATTTCCTATCTTACCATATGATTTCTTAGCTATATTATTATTTTGTATTTCAGTGGTTACAAGATTTGAATAATCAGCTCTTTTTTTATTTAGCAAATTTATACATGTTATCATTTATCATCTACCATGAAATACCAGAAAATTAGAACACGTAACATTCCCACTACCTTCTTGACACCTTTGTCAACGGTATTGTTAATAATAAATTTAAGGCTGCAATGAGAGTATTGTGAAAGTCCTCTATGTTTTGATTATACAAGTATTTTTAAAGAACTAGGTTTTACTGTTTGTGCTTATGTAAATATTATTTACTGTGGTACATTATGGAGTTACATTTAAAAACTATCCTTAAACAACTCAAATTTGTTGTTAAAATAAAAATATTTCAAGTATTCAGTCTTGTAAACCCCCTTCTCATTTATTTCTGAATTTATTTTTTAAGTTAATTGTACTCTCTACTTTCCAATTTTGTCAGTAGAATATTGTATCTTGAATTCTCCCCAAACCCATCTCTGTGATTATACCTAAGTGGGAAACCTTTTTGAGATTGCATACATCAAGATATCTGATATCTCTCTTTGTACTCATCCTTGAAATGTGATTGGGTCTAAAATCCTAAGATGAATATGATTTATTTATTCATTTATTTTATACTTTTAATGTAGAACTTGAAAAGTAGTGTTTTTTAGGATTAACAGGTAACTGAATGACTAAAGCATCCTTTTTTATTTGTTTATATGCAATGCTTTCTTCAACAGAGTAATTTTTCTTTTTTCCTAGTATATGAATATGTCAAAAGCTCTGAAAAATAATGTTGCCTTTTTATTCTTGAAACCTTTAATGCCACTTAAGCAAACAACAAAAACCCTCAGATTCTCTTACCTTAAAGCCATCTGCCCCTGTCATGACTAACTTCAATATACAGGATCAAAAAGTAGTATCTTACAAATTGACAACACTCATTGTAAGTTGTGTTAGGTTGCATGTTTGACAGACATCTTCAGCGCATACATACTCCAAGGGTCCTGTAGAAAGTGTGTGTTTTGATGGGTAGCATTTCCTGCTCAGTCAGTGGATTAGTGGGGATGAGATTGGCAGGCTGGGAAATCAAGTGCTATAGCTGATGAGCATCCTATTTCTTTTTAAATTACATTTCTTTATTTTTCCTTTTTGGATCTTCCACCTACTTTTAGCTTTTATTTTTAAAAAATAGAGTTGTTTCTGTTTTCTCATGAAAGAAAATACTTATTTACTGCGTTTATCTAGAGTTGATAATTTCTTCCCCAATCACATCTATTTTCTATATTCTGCAAACACTTGAAAATTATATTTCAATTATACACTCTCCTTTCCACTTCCTTTAGTATTTCATTTATGGGTCACTTTTATGAGTATAGTGGATTGAGAATAAACAAATGAATGAATTCACTTGCCAGAGGGCAAATTCTTGAATTTACACTTTCTTTATTCATATCTTATCTCAGCTGTTAACAACCAGTATAACACTGAACAAGTTACTTAACCTTTCTCTGCATGCCTGTTTATTCATACATTACTTCAGGTAATGATAACTACTTCATAGAAAGTGTATGAAAATTGAATAAATTTATATTGACAAAGCTCTTAGATGACCACTTTTCATATATGATCAGTGAAATAAAAGTGACAAATCAAAAATTTTAAGAATAATTTAAAACGCAAAACTATATAAAGTTATTCTAACATTAGTAAACTGTACATTTTAGTGTAAGTTAAATTATACCCTGCATAACTTTATACAGAAAGACAGCTGAGTATGGTGGCTCACACTTGTAATCTCAGCACTTTTGGAGGCAGGCAGGAGAATTGCTTAAGCCCAGGAGTTTGAGACCAACCTTGGCAATACAAGGAGACCCTGTCTCTACAAAAATCATTTAAAAAAAAAAATGTTCAGATGTGGTGGCACATGACTGTAGCTCAGCTACTCGGGAGGCAGAGGTGGGAGGATTGATTGAGCTAGGAGGCTGAGACTGCCATGAGCCAACAGGTTAAGAGCCTTTCTCAAAAAAAAAAGAAAAGAAAAGAAAAAGAAAAAGAAAGCACATTTTATTTTCTTCTAGCAATTAACCAGACTCTATTATAAGATGAAGTAAACCATTTGTATAATATATAGTGGTTTATATGAAGCCTCCACACACATGCACACTCAGATACACACACACACACACACACACAACTCTATTAATGATTTACATCAAATCAGGGTGTATGTTTGTTCACCAATATTAAACACATAACTTCTTATTCACGATTGTATATGGTCACACAGACATTTAGAAATTACATGCTGGATTATAATTTGCTTTAAGAAGAACACATTGCATTCATCGTTAAGAGTATTGGAAACACACAGTAAACATTTCAAGAGCTGTTGCAGACTTATTGAGAACACTTAGGCAAAGTGCTGATTCCAAAATGTCACACCCTGTAAAAACATTTCTAAAGGACTGTGAGCTTTATTTTAAACTGAAGTTCTTTAGTTTCATGCACCATTTCTATTATTCTGTCATTTTTTTTCTCTCATATAAAGTTATTATTTGGATTTGGCACAATTGGGGGAAAGATGGTTTTTACATGAAGGAGAATCCCTTATATAATATGGTTTATTGGAGATAGTTAATTAATCTCTAGGGTCCATTCAGTTGTTGCATGTGTCAGAACAGTGAATCAAATAGTGATTTGACTGTTAATACCAACTTTACAAACATTCGATTTATTTGTTTCTCAAAGTTACATGACTGCCCCTCTGCTTTGTTAAAACTGAGCTATTCGTCTTTATTGACATTAACTTCTAATTATTTTTTTTGACTTTTATTTTGGTTTCAGAGGATAAATATGCATGTTTGTAACATTGATATATTGTGTAATGCGTAGATTTGGAGTATGGATAATCCTGTCACTCAGTTAATGAGAATACCACCCAATAGTTAGTTTCACAGTCTGTGCCTCCTTCTCTCTCACCCTCCTCCTTAGTGTCTATTGTTTCCATCTCTATATCCCTGTGCACTCAAGGTTTATCTCCCATTTGTAAGTGGGTACATGCAATATTTGTATTTCAACAGCATATAAGCATTCTTTTCTTTGTCAGCGTCTGTTACTTTTGATTTTTTAACAATTCCCATTCTGACGTGAAATTGTATCTTATTCTGGTTTTCATTTGTGTTTCTCTGAAGATTACTGATGATGAGTATTATATCAAATATATTTTTTGGCCACTGGTAGTTCTTTTAAGAAGTGTCTTTGCATGTTCTTTGCACACTTTTGAATAGAATTATTTGTTTTTTACTTGTTGATTTGTTTAAGTTCCTTATTCATTTTAGATACTAGACCTTTGAAGGATGCACAGTTTGCAAATATTTTCTCCTGTCTGCTAATTGTCAGTTTACTCTGTTGATCATTTCTTTTGCTGTACAGAAGCTCTTTCATTTAATTAGGTCTCACTTCTAAATTTTTGTTTTTGTTACAATTGCTTTTGGGGACTTAGCCATAAATTCTTTGCTAAAGTTAGTATCAAGAAGGGCATTTCCTAGGTTGTCTTCTAGGATTCTTATAGTTTGTGATCTTACATTTAAACTTTTAGTCCATCTGGAGTTAAGTTTTGTACAAGACAAAAGGTAGGGTTCCAGTTTCATTCTTCTGCATATGGCTAGCTAGTCATCTCTACACTATTTATTAATTATGGTGTCCTTTCCCTGTTGTTTGTTTTTGTTGATTTTGTCAAGGATCATATCATGGTAGGTATGCAGGTTTCTTCTGCTCTCCCTATTATGTTCCATTAGCTTATATTTTTAATTTTTGTACCACGTTATTTAGTTACTGTAGCCTTATAATACAGTTCGAAGTTCAGTAATGTGATGCCTGAAGCTTGGTTTTTAGCTTAAAATGCTTTGGTTATTCTGGCTATTTTTATGATTCCATATAAATTTTAGTATAGTTTTTTTTCCATATCTGTGAAAAATGACATTGGTATTTTTGATAGAAATAGCATTAAATCTGTAAATTGCTTTGGACAGTTATAGCCATTGTAACAATATTGATTCTTCCAATCCATGAACATCGACTATTTTTTTTTTTTTTTTTTTTTTGTATTGTTTTTCAGCATGGTTTTTTTTTTTTTTTTTTTTTTTTTTTTTTTTTGAGTTTTCCTTGTAGAGATCTTCCAAACCCTTGGTTAGATGTCTTATTAGATACTTCTGGGTTTTTTTGTGGATATTGTAAATGGGCTTGTGTTCTTCATTCGGCTGTCACTGAGAACTTTATTGGTATATATAAATGTTACTGGGTTTTGTAGATTGATTTTGTATCCTGTAAATTTACTGAAATTATTTATCAGTTTGAGGAGCAGTTGGGCAAAGACTATGGGGCTTTCTAGGCCTATAATTATGTCAACAATTAAGAGAGATATTTTCTCCTCTTCTTTTCCTATTTAGATGCCTTTTTTCCCCCCACCTTTGATTGTTCTGGCTAGGACTTCTAGTACCATGTTGAATAGCAGTGGTGTGAGCAGGCTTTCTTGTCCTTCTAGTTCTCAAGGGAAATGGTCTCAGCTTTTTCTTGTTTGGTATGATATCGACTGTGGATTTGTCATCGATGGCTCTTGCGATTTTGGAGGTATGTTCCTTATGGACCTAGTCTGTTGAGGGTTTCTCTTATAGGTGGACAATGAATTTTATGATTTTTTTCTGCATCTATCGTGATGATCATATGCTTTTTGGTTTTTATTCTATATGATAAATCACATGTATTTATTTGAGTATATTAAAACCCAACTTACATTCCAGGAATAAATCTTACTTGTTTGTAGTAAATTGACTTTTTAATATGTAATTAGATTCAGCTTGCTAATATTTTCATGAGGATTTTTACATCCATGTTCATCAAGGATACTGACTTGAAGGTTTCTTTTTTCATTGTGTCTCTGACAGATTTTTGTATCTGGATGATGCTGACTTTCAGAATGAGTTAGGGAGGAGACTCTCATCATCAAGTTTTTTGAAACATTTTTTGTAGGATTGATACCAGTTCTTTTCACATCCAGTAGAATTCTGCCACGAATCCATCTGGTTCAGGGTTTTTTGTTTTTGTTTTTGTTTTTGTTGGTTGGTAGTTTTTTATTGCTTTTTGTTTTTCTTTGGTTTTTAATTACTGATTCGATTTTGGAACTTTTTATCAGTCTGTACAGGTTGTCACCTTCTTTCTTCTTCAATCTTGAGATGTTGTGTGTTTCCAGGAGTTTGTTTTTCTGATTTGTGTGCACAGAAGTGTTCATAAATCTGTGAGGATCTCTTACATTTCTGTGGTATCAGTTGAAATGTCACTTTTGTCATTTCTGATTGCATTTATTTGGATCTTATTGTTTATCCTTTGATAATCTAGCTGCAGTTCAATCAATCTTGTGTATTCTTTCAAATAACAAACCCTTTCCTTCATTGATATTTTGTTTGTTTGGATTTTTATATGTAAATTTATTTCAGTTCTTCTCTGATTTTAGTTTCTTTCTCTTCTTTTCAATTCCTTCCTTCTTTCTTCCTTTCCTTTCCTTTCTTTTCCTTTCCTTGCCCTTTCTTTCCTTCCTTCCTTCCTTCCTTCCTTCCTTCCTTCCTTCTTTCCTTCCTTCCTTCCTTCCGTGCTTCCTTCCTTCCTTTTTTCCTGCTACCTTTGTAGTTAATTTGCTGTTTTAATCAAGTTCTTCCTGGTATTATGTTAAATTGTTAATCTGAGATCTTTGTAGCTTCTTGATAAAGGTGTTTAGCACTATAAGCTTTCCACTTAACACTGCTTTACCTGCATACCAAAGATTTTGAAAGTTATGTCTCTAATTTTATTAATTTCATTTTATTTTTTTCATTTCTCCCTTAATTTTGTTTTTCACCCAAGAATTATTCAGGAACAAGTTCTCTAACTTTTTTTTTTTTTTTTTTTTTTTTTTTTTTGCTAGATCTTCCTGATATCAGTTTCTATTTTTCTTGCACTTGCTCTGTGATCCAAATTGTGCTTGGTATAATTTTGATTTTTTTTTTTGAATTTATTGAGACTGGCTTTGTGGTTGAGCATGTGGTCGATCTTAGATTATGTTCCATATGTAGAGGAGAAGAATGTATATTCTATGATTATTGGGTGTTCTGTAGAACTTTATTAGGTCTAATTGATCAAGTGTTGAGTTTAAACACATAATATATTCCCTAGTTTTAGCTTATCTATTTCATGTTGTTAGTGGAATTTTAACTTCCTTACTCCCATTACGTGGCAGTCTAAATACTGTCATAGGTTTAAAAGAACTTGTTTTATGAATCTGGATGCTTCAATATTGGGTGCAATTATATTTAGGATATGTAAGTCTTCTTTTTGAATTGAACCCTTTATCATTATATAATTTCTTATTTGGTTTTTCCTGATTGTTGTTGGTTTGAAGTCTGTTATATCTAGTATAAGAACAATGAATCCTGCTCTTTTGTTGTTTTTTTCTGTTTTCCATTTGCATAGTAGTTCTTTGTCTTTTTTTTTTTTTTTTTTTTTTCTTTGAACCTTTGGATGTTACAAATGAGATTCATCTCTTGAAGACAGCAGAAAGTTGTCTTTATCCTGCTGGCCTCTCTATGCCTTTTAAGTGTGGCATTTAGAACATTTAAATTCAAGTTTAGTATTGATATGTAAAACTCTGATCCTCTCATCATGTTGGTAGCTGGTTGTTTTATAGACTTGATTGTGTAATTGTTTTATGTTATCTGTGGGCTATATGCTTACATGTATTTTTGTGGCAGTGTGTCTGGAATTGGTGGGTTCTTGGTCTCACTGACTTCAAGAATGAAGCTGCAAACACTTGGTGTGAATGTTATAGTTCTTAAAGATGGTGTGTCTGCAGTTTGTTCCTTCTGGTGTCGGGACATGTCCAGAGTTTCTTCCTTCTAGTGGGTTCGTGGTCTCGCTAACTTCAGGAGTGAAGCTGTAGACCTTTGCACTGAGTGTTACAGCTCTTAAAGGTGGCACATCTGGAGTTCTTCTTTCCTCCCATCCAGAGATGTTCGTCCCTCCCGGTGGGTTCATGGTCTTGCTGGCTTCAGGAGTGAAGCTGCAGACCTTCGTGGTGAATGTTACAGCTTATAAAGGTGGAGTGGACCCAAAGAATGAGCAGCAGCAAGATTTACTGCAAAGAGCAAAAGAACAAAGCTTCCACAGCATGGAAGGGGACCCAAGTGGGTTGCCGCTGCTGGCTCAAGCAGCCTGCTTTTATTCCCTTATCTGACCCCACCCACATCGTGCTTATTGGTCCATTTTACAGAGAGCTGATTAGCCCATTTTACAGAGAGCTGATTGGTCCATTTTGACTGCATGCTGATTGGCACATTTACAAACCTTGAGCTAAACACAGAGTGCTGATTGGTGCATTTACAATCCTTTAGCTAGACACAAAAGTTCTCCAAGTCCCCAGTAGATTAGCTAGACACAGAACACTGATTGGTACATTTACAAACCTTGAGCTAGACAGAGAGTGCTGACTGGTGCATTTACAAACCTTGAACTACACTCAGAGTGCTGATTTGTGCACTTACAATCTTTTAGCTAGATTTAAAAGTTCTCCAAGTCCCCACCCAACTCAGGAGCCCAGTTGGCTTCACCTAGTGGATCCCATGCCAGGGTCGTGTGTGGAGCTGTCCACCACTCCACGCCTTTGGGCAGTTGATGGGACCAGGCACCTCAGAGCGGGGGGTGGTGCCCATTGGGGAGGCTCAAGCCATGTGGGAGCCCACCCAGGGTGGGGGACTCAGGCTTGGCAGGCTGCAGCTCCCGAACCCTGCCCCGCAGGGAAGTAGCTGAAGCCCAGCGAGAATTTGATCATGGTGCGGGTGGGCCGACAGTACTGGGGGACTCAGCCCACCCTCTGCAGCTGCTGGCTCAGGTGCTAAGCCCCTCACTGCCCTGGGCCAGTGGTGCCAGTCGGCCACTCTGAGTGCAGGGCCCACCAAGCCCGTGACCACCCGGAACTCATGCTGGCCCATGAGCACCATGCACATCCCCTGTTTCTGCCCATGCCTCTCCCTCCACACCACCCCACAAGCACAGGGAGCTAGCTCTGGCCTCGGCCAGCCCAGAGAGCAGCTCCCACAGTTCAAAGGTGGACTGAAGGGCTCCTCAAGTGCAGCCAGAGTGGATGCTGAGGCTGAGGAGGCACAGAGAGTGAGCAAGGGCTGCTAACACATTGTTACCTCTCAAATCCCCCTCTAAACAGGACACCCCAACTGCTGTTGGGAATTTGGCCAATGACCGCTCTAGCTACTTCCAGCTGGATAGGGGCAATGAAGGGGCCCTGCAGTTGTAGTGTCCTCCAGAAGGGAGCACTCTAGGCCAGTGAAAGTGCCAGCGGGTCGGTCCAGGGGACCTTGGTAGAAGTTGTTAGTTGAACTCATTTGAGATTCCGTTTGTAAGACCATCTGTAGCTTGATGTCCTTGATTCTAGAGGAAACAAATTTAACAAGGAGGTTAAAAATACACAGTCCAAAGGCAAGTTAACTGTAAGATGGCTGCCATGGGACCTAGAAATGGGAGAAGCCATGTTACCCAACTCCAAAGGTTGGTATAAGAGTTTGAAAGATGTTGTTTGATTTCAGAATCCTTTTCCTGTAAATGTCGTGCAGCATCTCCTACTATCCCTGACTAGTTAGTGTAAAAACAATACTCTTCCACTAAGGAGGTGCAGAGTCCTCCTTTCTCAGAAGTGAGAAGGTCTAGGCCTCAGGGGTTTTGGAGAGTCACTGCTGCCAAAGAGTCTATTTGGGATTGCAAAGTAAGAATAGATTTTGATATTTCTTGCAAATTGTCTGAGAAATCCTTTGAGAGTGTGTGGTAGTTGGATAATGCATGTTATACTGTTAACTTTAGTAAAATTTACTTTTGTTGAAAACCTTGTAAGTTTGGGATTTCAATTATTCTTTGCTATTAATAAGACCTTGTTCAGTCCGTATTAACTTAAAATTGGTATAGATGGCTCCTTCCTGAATCAGTAAGCACTTTTAAGATTTGGCTGAGTGCAAACAACTCACACATTTGGCAGACAAATTATTAGGCAATTTTCCTAACTCTGCTTCTATAAGAGTTTCATTATCACTTACCAAATACCTATTGTGTATTTTTCCTTAATCACCCAGGAGGAACCATCTATTGTCCTGTCCTGAAGGGAGTTCCTCCTAAGTCTGGTCAGACCTTTGCATGGTAATTGATTATGAATTAGATCTCCTGTTAGGAAACCTGCTGGGTTAAGGATTTTTGATAGGAAGGCTATGGGTTGTCAGTGACCTCAGTGCTTTTGGGCTACGATCTTGTTTACACTGACAACAAGGTGGTATGGGAGTGTTAGAGGCTCACTGGAGAACTTCAATTATCAATTAAAGGTTTTAAATTTACCCTGACTTCTAAAGGAATAGGGAACACTGTTTTTCTTTACTACTTCCATCTCTCTTTCTCTTTGACTTCTTTGTCTCTCTCTTTCTGACTCCCTCTTTGTCTGTCTCTTCCTCTCTCTGTCTCCTTCTCTTTATCTCTCTGTTTCTTCCTCTCTCTGACTTTTTGTCCGTTTCTCTCTTTCCTTTCTGCTGCCTCTGCCAGCTGCTTATGCTGCTGTTCTCCCCTCTCCTTCCCCTTTTTGATGGCTTCAGCAGTGTAAGACTGCCACCTCTTTGGGTTTTTGCACTGGATGCAGTAACTCCATAATTTCCTTATGGTATTTAATGGGGGTTCCCCCAGAGGTTACGAACTCCCTTTCTTTCCATATTGCAGCATGGGCATGTAGGATTAGATAAGCATACTTCATATCTGTATACACATTTATTCTTTTTCCCTTTCCCAGTTCTAAGGCTCAGGTAAGTGCCACTAGTTGTGCTAACTGGGTGCTGGTCCCTGGGGGAAGAGGCTTATTTTCAAGAATGGTTACATCACTAACTATGGCATAACCTGCCCTTTGTATCCCATTCTCCACACATGAACTTCCATCGATATATAGGTTACGGTAAGGATTAGCTAAGGGGACTTCTAAGCGATCATCTGAGGTGGTATAAGTCTGGACTATAAATTGTTGGCAGTCATGCTTGAGTGGTTCCCCATCCTCTGGGAGAAAAGTGGCAGGGTTGAGGGTGACCCACATACATATTTGAAGCACCGGTCCCTCAAGGAGTAGTGCCTGGTGTCTTAGTAGGCAGTCGTCTGATAGCCATAAACTTCCTTTGGCACCTAGTATGCCATTTACATCATGAGTAGTCCAGACAGTGAGATCCTTTCTTTGTATTATCTTGATAGCCTATGATACCAAGACAGCCACCGCCACAACTACCCATAAACAATGAGGCCAGCCTTTTGCTATTACATCAATTTCCTTAGTTAGGTATGCCACTGGCTGTGGGGTTGTCCCACGAATCTGAGTAAGGACTCCAAGAGCTATCCCTGCTCTCTCCGTGACATATAAAGAGAAGTTTTGTCCTGTCGGAAGGCTTAAAGCTGGAGCTTATCCTAGGGCCAGCTTTAAGGTTTTGAAGGCTGTTTCTGCCTCCGGTTCTCATTCTACTAGAAAAGTATTTGCTCTCTGGATCTCCTTGATTAGAGTATAGAGGTTCTTGGCTATCTTTCTGTATCCAGGGATCCCTAGTCGGCAAAAGACGGTGATTCCAAGGAACACCTGCAACTGCTTTAATGTTTTATGGTGAGGATAAGCCAGTGTAGGCTGTATTTGTTCCTTGCTGAGGGCCCTGGTCCGTCCGGCTAAGATTAGGCTTAGATATTTGACCTGCTGTATGCAAAGCTGGGCCTTTGACCTAGATACCTTGTACCTTGATTAGTTAGAAAGTTCAAGAGATCTAGTTTAGCCTGCAGGCATGAGGCTTCTGAACTCGTAGCCAAAAGTAAATCATCCACATACTGAAGGACCAGTGTGTCTGGACTTGAGAAGTGGCCTAGATCTTGGGCTAGTGCCTGACAAAACAGGTGAGGATTATCCCTAAACCCTTGGGGCAAGACCATCCATGTACGTTGGGATGTGTGGTCTGTGGGATCCTCAAAGGCAAAGAGAAACTGGGACTCAGAGTGCAGGGGAATACAGAAGAGGGTATCCTTGAGGTCCAGAAGTATGAACCATTCTGCTTCCTCTGGAATTTGAGAGAGCAGGGTATAGAGGTTGGGGACAACTGGATATAGAGGAATTACTACCTCATTGATGAGTCTAAGATCTTGCACTAGTCTCCACTGACAATTCGTTTTTGTACTTCTAGAATTGGAGTGTTTCAGGGACTGCTGCATTTCCTTACTAAGCCTTGAGCTTTTAAATGTTTAACGATATCCTGTAATGCTTTATGAGCTTCAGGCCTTAAGGAATGTTGCCTTTGATAAGGAAAAGTGGAGGGATCTTTTAGCCTGATTTGGACTGGGTGGGGCAGTTTTTGCCCTTCCAAATTGTTTTTCCAATGCCCAGACTTCACGGTTGATTCCCTCCTTGAGTAGGGGACAACAAATGGGTAACTTGTTTCCCATACTCATGTAGATAATAGCTCCAGCTTTGGCTAATATATCTCTCCCTAATAAGGGTGTGGGACTTTCAGGCATGACAAGAAAGGCATGTGAAAAGAGCAAAGTCTCCCAATTCCAACTGAGGAGGTGGGAGAAATACCTGGTTATAGGTTTCCCGGGATTCCTTCGATGGTAATGGACCTTGAGGACAGTCGTTCAGGACAGTAGATTAATACTGAGAAGGCTGCGCCAGTGTCTAGGAGGAAGTCAATTTCCTGGCCCTCACTGGTTAAATGTACCCTGGGCTCAGTGAGGGTGATGACATGAGCTGGCGCTTGCCCCTGGCACCCTCAGTCCTGTTGTTGGGTCATCTGGTTGGGGGCTACTGACCCAGAAAATCTTTGTCCTCTGGGGCAGTGCAACTTCCAGTGATTACCTTGGCACAATGGACATGGATGTGGATGCGGCTTGTTTCTCATTGGACAATTCTTTTTTAAAGTGTCCTAGTAAACTACACTGATAACAAGCCCTACTGGCTGATTGGCCTTTCTGTCCTCTCTGAACCACCAAAGTTTTTTTTGTTTTGTTTTGTTTTGTTTTTTGTCTGAGAGCCATGACTAAGGCTGTGGCCTTTCTCTAATCTCACTTTTCCTTTTGGGCCTGTTCCTCTTGGTCCCTATTATAGAACACTGGGGTTGCCATGTTTAGTAATGCCTCCAAATTTTGTTCAGGGCCCAGGACTGCTTTTGAAGCATTCTCCTGATATCTGCGACTGAATGGGTAATAAACTTATCTTTTTGAATCAATTGACCCTCGAGTGATTTGGATGACAGGGGAGTATATTCTCTTAAGGCCTCCCATAGCTGCTCAAGGAAGGCAGAAGGATTTTCTTTCTTTCCCTGAATTATGGTCGACATCATTGAATAATTCATGGACTTTTTCCTAATTCTTCTTACTCCTTCTAGAACACAGGTTAACAGATTTTTATGACTCCAGCCCCCATGATCTGAGTCTAGGTCCCATTGGAGATCCATACTGGGGATGGCTTAGTGACTGGTAGGGAATTTGTCCCTTTCTTTGGCTGTCATTCTATCATTTACTTGACTAAGATATCAGGTATCTCCAAACTCTTGGGCTGCAGCCAAAGTTGCATTATTTTCATTAAAGGCCAGGGTTTGATCTAACAATAGCATGACATCTCTCCAAGTGAGATCAAAGTTTTGCCCTAGACCCTGTAGGACATCTATGTACCTATCAGGATAATCTGAAAAATTCCCAAGGTCTTCCTTGATCTGCTTTAAATCAGAGAGGGAAAAGGGGACATATACCCGGGTTGGGCCAAATTCCCCTCCCCCTACACTTTGAAGGGGACATAACCGATAGCCTAGGGGGTTTGTGGTCCTTTGGAGATTTCTTATTTCCTTCTGGGCAGGGAAGATTAGAGGAGGATTATCATTAATAGGGAGGGGAGCTATAGCAAGGCTAGGATATGGGGGTAAAGTGAGAGGTCCTCCTGTGGGATGTAAATTGCAAGCTTTGCTTAGTTGTGTATGGTCCTTCAGTGAAAAGAAAGCTTGGACATAAGGTATTGCACTCCACTTGCCTTCCCTCTTACAGAAATGGTCAAACTGCAGGATAGTATTGCAATTTATACTTCCCTCAGGTGGAAATTTTTCCTCATCAGAGGGAGAATATTAGGGTCAAGCCATAGTGCAGAAAAAAAGAGCCACCTCGTTTTCAGGGTTTGTGGGTCAAATTGGTCCCAATGGCTTAGGATGCATTTCAAGGGTGAGTCTCTTGATGCCTGTTTCCCACCTGAAAGACAAAACTGCCTGCAGTTTTGCTTTGTTTCTCCCCCTGCCCAAGAGCCCGCAATAGTCCTTGGACCCTGCTGATCGGAATAGTTGCACTCACCGAAGCAGCAGCAGAAATGCTAGTTTTCCTCCCAGACCACAAGGAGGACCAAGTAAGTTCAGATTTAATGGCTCTTACCAATGCATTCTTGAAAACCTACACCCTTGCCTGTCCTCCTAGACCACAAGGAGGACTGAGAAAAATCGGATTTAGTGGCCCTTACCGACACATTCTCAAAAACCTGCTAGAGTCCTAAGCATTCTCCTGTTAGTACTGGGACTTTACTCCTGCCCCATAAAGATGTTATGCCCCAAAAATGAAGTGGAGGGCCATACCCTGAGGGAGGTATGGGATCTCCAGAGTTGGACGAGTGACACCTTTTGTCCTCACTTATATGAATAGGAAGGATACAATTTATGATGCCCCCCATATCCTAGCTTCAGGAATAGCTTTTGTTAGGCCTGCTTGTCTGAGGGAGTGATCCTAAAATTCCAGAGAGTACCCCCTATGGGGCTTTGGGCCAAAAGTATGTGTTTCTGATTGGTTAGCCTGGGTGTCTAAAGAAGGTAACAGAGTCCTGAAGTTCATACTAGAAATCTTTCTTATAGGAGAAACTAGAAAAGCACAAGAGATAGAGAGTGGTTTTTAGAAGTGGGACTAGCCTCAGAGAAGACAGGCAAGAGGAAGTTTGACAGGCATTATAGGACATAGGATGCAAAGGTCAGGTTAGATAGGATAGATGGGTGAGTCTTGCTTGGGTGACATGCCTTTGAGAGTTCCACTCAGGGCCGCAGGGTCAACCAACTTGTTTTGGGGACCCTGGAGCACAATGGCTTTCCTCTCTGTCGGCCCTCAGCTCAGCCCAGGAGTACAGGAAAAGAGGAAGCTGGTTCCAGGCAAACTAATGCTCCCAACTACGAAAGTTGGGGATTGTTAGCCATTTCCCAGAAAGCCTGACACCCGTGTCTTTAGTCCAGTGGCTACACTAGTCACTTTTAACTGGCAACAGGTGCCTGGTATTTAGCCCCAAAGTCGAAGGAAAACTAGGACAGAATAGCAAGTGGAAGGGGTCCGATGGTACTCACCACTTGGTGATAGGTGATAATCTCACTGCTTGGTGATAGCTGATGATCTCACTGCTTGGCGATAGTCTCTCCACTTGGTGATAGGCAATAGTCCCATCTGGGTCACCAAAATGTGTCCAGAATTTGTGGGTTCTTGGTCTCACTGACTTCAAGAATGAAGCCGTGGACCCTTGTGGTGAGTGTTACAGTTCTTAAAGATGATGTGTCTGGAGTCTGTTCCTTCTGATGTTCAGATGTGTCAGGAGTTTCTTCCTTCTGGTGGGCTTGTGGTCTCACTGACTTCAGGAGTGAAGCTGCAGACTTTTGTGCTGAGTGTTACAGCTCTTAAAGGCCACACGTCTGGAGTTCTTCCTTCCTCCAACCCAGAGTTGTTCGTATCTCCCATTGGGTTCGTGGTCTTGCTGGCTTCAGGAGTGAAGCTGCAGACCTGCTCAGTGAGTGGTACAGCTCATAAAGGTGGCATGGACCCAAAGAGTGAGCAGCAGAGAGATTAATTGTGAAGAACAAAAGAATAAAGCTTCCACAGTGTGGCAGGGGGCCCCAGAGGGTTGCTGCTGCTGGGTCTGGCAGCCTGCTTTTATTCCCTTATCTGACTCCACTCACATCCTGCTGATTGGTCCATTTTACAGAGAGCTGATTGGCCCATTTTACAGAGGGCTGATAGGTCCATTTTACAGAGAGCTGATTGGTCCATTTTGACAGCATGCTGATTGGTGCATTTACAAACCTTGAGCTAGACACAGAGTGCTGATTGGTGCATTTACAATCCTTTAGCTAGACATAAAAGTTCTCCAAGTCCCCACCTGACTCAGAAGCCCAGTTGGCTTCCCCAAGTGGATTCCATGCTGGGGTCAGGAGTGGAGCTGCCCGCCAGTCCCGTGCCACGCGCCCGCACGCCTCAGCCCATCGGGGGTCAATGGGACCGGTGGGTGCCTATAGGGGAGGTTTGGGTCATGCAGGAGCCCACCTGTGGCAGGAATGGGGACTCAGGCATGGAGGGGTGCAGGTCCCGAGCCCTGCCCTGTGGGGAGGTAGCTGAGGCCCTGTGAGTATTCAAGCCCTACACTCCGATCGGCCAGCCACTGCCACCAGCCCCAGGCAGTGAGGGGCTTAGTATCCAGGCCAGCAACTGCAGAAGGTGTGCTGAGTTCCCCAGCACTGCCAACTTGCCTGCCCCACATTCGAGTTCTCCTCAGGGCTCAGCCGCCTCCCCATGGGGCAACCCACTTGGGTCCCCTTCCATGCTGTGGAAGTTTTGTTCTTTCGCTCTTCACAATAAATCTTGCTGCTGCTCACTCTTTGGGTCTGCACCGCCTTTATGAGCTGCAACACTCACTGCCAGGTTCTGCAGCTTCACTCCTGAAGCCAGCGAGACCATGAACCCACCAGGAGGGATGAACAACTCTAGATAGGAGGAACGAAGAACTCCAGATGTGTCGCCTTTAAGAGCTGTAACACTCAGCAAGAAAGTCTGCAGCTTCACTCTTGAAATCAGCGAGACCACAAACCCATCAGAAGGAAGAAACTCCTGATATGTCCAAACTTCAGAAGGAATAAACTCCAGACACACCATCTTTAAGAACTGTAACACTCACTGTGAGGGTCTGCGGCTTCATTCTTGAAGTCAGTGAGACCAAGAACCCACCAATTCCAGACACATTAGTAGGTATTGACCTTTCGTTTCCATGTTTAGCACTCTCTTGAGGATTTCTTGTAAATCTGGTCTGGTGGTAATAAATTCCCTTAGTTTCTGTGTTTGTTTGTTGGAGAAGGATTTTGTTTCTCCTTCACTTATTAAGCTTTGTTTGGCAAAATATAAAATTCTTGGTTAGAATTTCTTTTCTTTGAAAATGTTGAAAATAGGCCCTCAATTTCTTCTTGCTTGTAAGGTTTTTGCTGAGAGATCCACTGCTATTCTGATGAGATTTCCTTTAAAGTGACCCAACCTTTCTCTCTAGCTGTATTTAAGATTTTTTTTTTTTTCACATTGACCTTGATGAATCTGATGGCTATGCACCTTGGGTATGGTCATTTTGTACAGTATCTCAAGGAGATTATGTGTATTTCTTGAACTTGTATGTGAAGCCATCTAGTGAGATTGGGGAGGGGTTTTGTTGTGTGTGAACATCTTCAAATATGCTTTTCAAGTTGCTTGCTTCTCTCTCCTTTTCTCTAAGAAATGGCAATGAGTTATAGAATCAGTCTGCTTACATGATACCATATTTCTCAGGGTTCTTGTTTATTTTAAAAAATTATTTTTATTTTTTTTTATTTTGGTCTGATTGATTTAATTTGAAGATATTAATATATTTACTTTGAATCGTTGAAATAATGAATTACCTAGAATTTACGATAAGTTATATTTGATGACTTTAGGTTAAAATTAGTTTTTAAAAATTAAATTAATATTAACTGACTTGACATGTATTCAACACTTTAATTATTCAATTACATGTATATTCAATTACATGTATATTCTGTTAGCTTTTCTGATTTCTGTATAGATTGCATATATATTACGTTTGCTACTTTGTCGTTGATATTTCCATTTTGTTTTCCCACAGCTTCTTTTGAAGTACTGTCAGCTGCTTTGGTGCAAATGAAGAAAAAAATCACATCATCTCTAAATTAACCACCACACCATCAAATTTTAGAAGTAAATTCTAGGTTTCCCTTATCATGGAAAAATAGACATTGTTAAGATGTTTGCTTTTTTGCAATGACAAAGTATTTTATATATAACTATTTTATATCATACAAAATACTTGATATCAATTATTAATATTATATTTTAAATATTTTTTTGAAAGCTCCTTAAGGAAACATGTTTTACTAATGGTCCAAAAGGAAAACTGGATGGCAAAGTTCACAAAAATAGAAAAGGCTTATTGAGATGCTTAATCAGTACTGTTTAGTAAAACCCATAAACTACATATTATTTTTATAATATAATATTTTAAAGTGTATGTCATACCTAAATCCAAGTAGAAGTCCTGGTGAAATGAACACATCTCTCCAGTATTTGCGTATAATCAGCATTTGTAGCTTTCAAATTGTATGCATTTAGTGGGCATTTAATACATTTTTTGTATCCTTTGTTGATGTGTAGAATCCATTCCTAAAACATGAAGAATCAAACTTCCCTAGCTTAGATTGTATAATTATATATATCAAGCCAATCTGCTGGAAATAAATCCTTTGTCCTGTTTTCATGAACAAGTACAGGAAGGATTTGTCAGAAAAGGATGCCAGACAAATTCTGTACTTCCCTGTGATTTTATCTTCCAATAAGTATAACAGAGTTCCTAATATCAGAAAATCTAAATCGGTTGCTTATTTGTAATCACCCACTTGACAATCATGAGCACAAATGTAGAGTTGATTTCAAAAGTGCTGATTTTCATTGAAGTCTTTCTATAGTTATTTAATTTATTTATTTCATGTAAGGAAAATGTTTCACCAATGCTCTTCACAGTTGTGAACTTACTACTTTCTGTCTAAAGAAAATAAAGGATATGTAATAAATTTCTGTGATTTTTTAGTACAGCTTCAGAACTAAATAAACCTGATATCCAAACCCAGAATTATTTCTTCCATTTCTGTGATCTTAGGTATAATTAGCTATTCTCATATCACTGGTTCTCCACAGAGTTAGAATAATTGTGCCACCATTTATGGTTCTTAGGTGAAAGGATAATAAATGCAAAGCCTCTTCACTGTAAGCACTCAAATGGTAGATATTATTTTGCTTTTGATTCAAGTACTTGCTTTCGTCTTTATCATTAACATAAAATAAATTCATTATATCAATAATAATGTGAAAACATATCCCAAGAAATGATGAATTTAGGTTTCAAACTATTAAAGGAAATCAATGTTTGAAATACAAATATTTTAAAATTATATTAATTAAAATGTGCCTTCTTAAGAAAGAAGTTATTTTCTGATTCTATGTTAGACCTAAGAAAACCCAAAATGAGAAACTTAAAAGACTGAGGGCAATAAAGTTATATTTAGCCCTCCTAGCTGATTGCACACTGATTGCAGGAACAACAAAAATAATTCCTGCAATTAAATGGGTTGCCTAACTTGATAAGTACCTGTACACATTTAGCTGGTTTCAAGGAGCTGGAATATATTTTAGAAACTTAATTGTATCAGAAAGGCTATAGATTGTGTATTTGCAATCAACATCTTTTCTAAATGATGAAGTGGAAATAAAATATATAATTTACTTTTTCCAGAATTCTAAAGCTTTATTCAATATGCTTTGCATTATTATATTTTCCACATTTCATAGCAGGATGCAAGTTAAATCATATTTTCTATGTGTGTTGAAAAACCAAGCAGAACTGTTTTTCCAAATAATCAATTTGCCAGGCTCAGTGGCTCACGCCTGTAATCCCAGCACTTTGGGAGGCCGAGGTGGGCGGATCACGAGGTCAGGAGATCAAAAGCATCCTGGCTTACCACGGTGAAACCTCGTCTCTACCAAAAATACAAAAAATTAGCCAGGCATGGTGGCGGGTGCCTGTAGTCCCAGCTACTCGGGAGGTTGAGGCAGGAGAATTGTGTGAACCCAAGAGGCGGAGCTTGCAGTGAGCCAAGATTGCGCCACTGCACTCCAGCCTGGGCGACAGAGCGAGACTCCATCCCCACCTGCCACCTCCCCCAAAAAACAAACCAAATAATCAATTTTTTTATTAATACTTTCATGAAAAGTTAAAGTAAATCAAAGGACCAATTTTATTTTGTAGTCAGCAAATGTGTGTGTGTGTGTCTGTATATATGTATGTATGTGTATATATATTTATATATACGTATGTATGTATATATACACTTTTCTGAAAAATGTACATTTTAACCAATTGCCTTGTTGGCCATTTCTCTGTAGTAGATATGTTCTTGAAAACTGTGTGCAAATTATAATATAAATTGGTTGCAATCCTTTGTAAAGTGAATTAATTAGAGAGCTAAATAATGCTTTCAAAACTTGGCAAAGAAAAAGGCATTGCACAGAAGTACATCTCCCAGAGTACCTTTAGATGGAAAGTCTTTAGTGAATTTAGGCTTACACAGGATTTCTGAATCTACAATATTACTTAATTGTCAACACTTTTTGGTTTCTGGTTTTTCCCTAGATTTTGAAATTTATTGACTCCTTGTTAATTTCTTTGTTCATCTCTATGTCTTTCATTGAACTATAATCTGATTATGGGTTCTGGGTGTTGAGGTTGTTTATCTTTCTCTTGTATATTTGTTCAAGTATTCCACCACAAGGAAGACGTTTCCATCTTCAGATATAATATAATAGAAAAGATGCAGCATTTCTGTGTTTTGGCACAACATCTTTTCTCCCATATCAAAAATCAAACTCTTCAAATTGGGATTCAGAATTAAAAATAAATTCTGAATATATCTCTGAAATATAAAGCCACAACATTCCTAAGTGTTAGGCAATTTATAAGCATTACTGTCTTTAGCAGCAAGCAATGGAAAGGCTGAGACAGATCCAGGCTTCCGTTTGTAGTTATTAGCCCAAGTAGCACAAATGTAACCTCAGTAATTCAGGCTAGGACTGCTCAAACCCAGAAATATGTGTATGTAAGAACGTGAGGAAATACCAATGTTGTTAACAAAGATACCTCTGGAAGTAATTTTTTGACACAGAAACGTAGTCCAAAAGTTGAGGGATAGCTAGACAGAAATTAGGCAACGGCTGGACACGGCCTCATGACTATAACCCCAGCACTTTAAGAGGCCATGGGTTGATCACTTGAGTCAAGGAGTTCAAGACCAGCCTGGCCAACATGGTGAAACCCAGCCTCTACTAAAAATACAAAAAATAGTCAGGCCTGGTGGTGCATGCCTGTAATACCAGCTAGTTGGAAGGTTGAGGCATTAGAATCACTTTAACTTTGAAGGCAGAGGTTGTAGTGAGGCAAGACTATGACACTCCAGTCCAGCCTAAGCAACAGAGGGAGAATCTGTCTTGAAAAAAAAAGAAAAAAAAAAAAAAAAAAAGCAAATTAGGCAGATGATTGATAGATACATATAGAGACAAGAGAAGGGAGAATGAAAAGGGAAGAAGGCAAGAAGTTGGGAGGAAAGAAGAAAAGAGAAGGCTTGGTTTGTGAAGTGGGTTTCAAAGAACTTTAAACCAATGGTCACCTCTTTATTTTTGCCTCTTATTGAAAATACTTCTTCAAAATATTTTTCTCAATATTTTTGCCTCTTATTGAAATTGCTTACTTGTTCATTATCTTTTCTCCTTTAATTATGCCTATTGTGGCACTTGGCAGCAGCTTTCCTTTAGATTTCCTGCTATTGGCTATGCTGTGCTACTCACAACTTTATTCTCATGACCAAAAACTGAACATATCACAATTTTCTGAAGGCTTAAGACCTCAGCTTCATTTTTATTCACTTGCAAATATAATTATTCAAGCCAATGCCAGCCCTATTTTTTTAATAATTTAAATTTTTTCTGTAATTTTCATAATTATATTTCCTATAATTTTATTAAAATGTCTGTATTTTGTACAATTCTATATTTTCTACAATTTTATATAATGTATAAATATAAATTTTCTAAATGTTTAATAATTTGAATTATAGAAATCTATTATTTTTCTATTAAGTCTAATTTTTTTCTATAATTTTCTATAACTTTTTAATAATTTTCTCTAATGACTTCTTAGAGACTCTGCTTTAAGAGAACATGATTATGATACACAGTACATTTTTGTTAATGTACATTGTGAGAAACTAATTGAGATGCTGATTTATCCCTATCTAATATTTTATTAGGCTCATTTAACCCTTAGTTTTAAATTGTTTGTTATTTGCTCAGAATTACACAATGGTGCAATGGAACAAAATAGAAAAAGAAAATAATTTTAAAAATCTACATATCAAAATTTGTATTAATATGACAAGGTGAAATTTCTATTTCATGAAAAAGATATAACTATTCTATAATTTGCTATACTTTTGCAATTGGCTTTAAACACTAGAATATTAATAAGCAGAAGAGTTGGTATTGGGGCTTAGGCAAGTTTGATTCTAAACTAAATGCTCTTTCCAATTTTGCAGACAGCTGCCTTAAGTAGAAAATTTAATGAATTTTTTTTCTTTTCTAAAATAATGTTTTGGGAAATGTATACAATTTCAAAAAATAAAATAATCTGCATATAGATATTAATATGCTGTGGTATTTCTTTCCAGTTCATTGCATTTGTTTATACAGCTCTGTGTGTGTGTGTGTATATATATCAGTACTCTTTATATATATATATATATATATATATTTTTTTTTTTTAAGAAATAGGAATTGCAGCAGTCTTAGTGTAGGCTAATATAATGGAATACCATACACTGGGTGACTGAAACAAGAGAATTGTTTTTGCTCTTACAGTTAAGGAGACTGGGAAGTGAATGATCAAGTTGTCAGCAGATTACATCTGGGCAGAGTACTCTTCCTGGTCTGCAGAGGGCCCTCGCTTCTTATCCTTACAGGGGAGTAGAGAGAAAAAAAAAATCCTCTTCTGTGTCTCTATAATGACACTAATAACATTCATGAGGGCTCTACCCTGGTGACCCAATCACTTCCCAAGCACTCACCAACAAATTCCATCATCTTGGGGATTTAGGATTTAACACAGAAATTTTGGAGGGACACAAACTTTCAGTACATATCAGTACCCTATGTATATGTAATTATTGCTATATATGTGTGTGTGTGTATGTGTGTATATATATGTGTGTGTGTATATATGTGTGTGTGTGTGTGTGTGTGTGTGTGTATATTGATTTTTTTTTTTTTTTTTGATACAGAGTCTCTGTCACCCAGGCTGGAGTGCAGTGGCGCAATCTCGGCTCACTGCAAGCTCTGCCTCCAGGGTTCACGTCATTCTCCTGCCTCAGCCTCCCGAGTAGCTAGGACCACAGGCGCCGGCCACCACCTCCGGCTATTTTTTTGTATTTTTAGTAGAGACGGGGTTTCACTGTGTTAGCCAGGATGGTCTCAATCTTCTGACCTCGTGATCCGCGCGCCTCGGCCTCCCAAATTGCTGGGATTACAGACATGAGCTACCGCGCCTGGCCTATTGCTTTATATTTTTAACTCAACATTGTACTTTGGCCTTTTTTTTTTTTTTTTTTTTTTTCTAGAAGTGACTTTTTCTTAGTTCTTGCTTAACTTCAGCATCTGACGTAATTCATCAACCTCTTTTTCAGTATTATTATAAAACAATTATCTCTTGGTTTTTCCTGTACCATTTTGAATATCTGTTCTCATTTATCTTCCCATTCGCCTCCTTTATGCATTTCAGTACTGTAGTTCTTCAGGGTTTCACATTTGTTTTTCTGTTCTTACTCTGGAATCTTTTCTTGAGTAACTTTTTTCCAATATCATGTCTTCAATTGCATCCAACATATTACAGACTGCTCAAACTGTTTATTGAGTAGCTGTATATAGATTTTCTGTATACGGGTCTGTATTAGTCTGTTCTCATACTGTTATAAATAACTACCTGATACTGGGTAATTTAGGAAGAACAGAGGTTTAATTGACTCACAGATCCTCAGGCTTAACAGGAAGCATGACTGGGAGGCCTCAGGAAACTTACAGTCATGGCGGAAAGTGAAGGGGAAGCAAGCATGTCTTTACCATGGCGGGGCAAGAGAGAGAGAATTTTTGGGGAAGTGCCACACTTTTAAACCATCAGATACCATAAGAATTCACTCACTATCATGGGGGAAATCCACCCCCATGATCCAATCACCTCCCACCAGGTCCCTCCTTCAACACGTGGAGATTACAATTTGACATGGGATTTGGGTGGGAACAGGGAGCCAAACCATATCCGTGTCCAAAAGGGAATTCAGGTTGCCTAAAAAGTTACTGTCTTATTTCTCCTTAAAATTTTCCATTACCTTCTTGATGAAGTTCTAATGCTTTAGTATATCACATAAAATCCTTCAAGATCTTATTTCTGCCTGCTTTCCCAATGTTCATTCTTACCACTTTCATTCTTTTTCTATGTTTCAGGCATATTATTCTATTTTAAATAACCTTCATTTTCATACTTTTCTGTCTTTGAACATTCTTCTATCACGCCCCCCAAAATGCTCCACTTTAACAAGCTTTTGTCTGATTGGCTCATCAGTACTCTTAAAACAAATTCTTTTTTTTTTTTTTTTTTTTGAGGCGGAGTCTCGCTCTGTCGCCCAGGCTGGAGTGCAGTGGCCCGATCTCGGCTCACTGCAAGCTCCGCCTCCCGGGTTCCCGCCATTCTCCTGCCTCAGCCTCCCGAGTAGCTGGGACTACAGGCGCCGCCACCACGCCCGGCTAATTTTTTTTGTATTTTTAGTAGAGACGGGGTTTCATTGTGTTAGCCAGGATGGTCTCGATCTCCTGACCTCGTGATCCGCCCGTCTCGGCCTCCCAAAGTGCTGGGATTACAGGCTTGAGCCACCGCGCCCGGCCAAAACAAATTCTTAAATAACATGTCTCAAATCAGTAGACCCTGAACCACGTACGAAAATATTTCATAGCTGATATCCTTTGGCTCTGTGTCTCCAACCAAATCTCATCTTGAATTTTAATTCACCTGTGTTAAGGGAGGAACCTGGAAGGAAGCAGTTAAATCATGGGGGCAATTTTCTCCCTGCTGTTTTCATTATAGTGAGTGAGTTCTCATCGGAGTTGATGGTTTTAAAGTGTGCATCGATGTTCATCAGGGATATTGGTCTAAAATTCTCTTTTTTTGTTGTGTCTCTGCCAGGCTTTGGTATCAGGATGATGTTGGCCTCATAAAATGAGTTAGGGAGGATTCCCTCTTTTTCTATTGATTGGAATAGTTTCAGAAGGAATGGTACCAACTCCTCCTTATACCTCTGGTAGAATTCAGCTGTGAATCCATCTGGTCCTGGACTTTTTTTGGTTGGTAGGCTGTTAATTATTGCCTCAATTTCAGAGCCTACTATTGGTCTATTCAGGGATTCAACTTCTTCCTGGTTTAGTCTTGGAAGAGTGTAAGTGTCCAGGAAATTATCCATTTCTTCTAGGTTTTCCAGTTTATTTGCGTATAGGTGTTTATAGTATTCTCTGATGGTAGTTTGTATTTCTGTGGGGTCGGTGGTGATATCCCCTTTATCATTTTTAATTGCGTCAATTTGATTCTTCTCTCTTTTCTTCTTTATTAGTCTTGCTAGTGGTCTGTCAATTTTGTTGATCTTTTCAAAAAACCAACTCCTGGATTCATTGATTTTTTGGAGGGTTTTTTGTGTCTCTATCTCCTTCAGTTCTGCTCTGATCTTAGTTATTTCTTGCCTTCTGCTAGCTTTCGAATGTGTTTGCTCTTGCTTCTCTAGTTGTTTTAATTGCGATGTTAGAGTGTCAATTTTTGATCTTTCCTGCTTTCTCTTGTGGGCATTTAGTGCTATAAATTTCCCTCTACACACTGCTTTAAATGTGTCCCAGAGATTCTGGTATGTTGTATCTTTGTTCTCATTGGTTTCAAAGAACATCTTTATTTCTGCCTTCATTTCGTTATGTACCCAGTAGTCATTCAGGAGCAGGTTGTTCAGTTTCCATGTAGTTGAGCGGTTTTGATTGAGTTTCTTAGTCCTGAGTTCTAGTTTGATTGCACTGTGGTCTGAGAGACAGTTTGTAATAATTTCTGTTCTTGTACATTTGCTGAGGAGTGCTTTACTTCCAATTACGTGGTCAATTTTGGAATAAGTACGATGTGGTGCTGAGAAGAATGTATATTCTGTTGATTTGGGGTGGAGAGTTCTATAGATGTCTATTAGGTCTGCTTGCTGCAGAGATGAGTTCAATTCCTGGATATCCTTGTTAACTTTCTGTCTCGTTGATCTGTCTAATGTTGACAGTGGAGTGTTGAAGTCTCCCATTATTATTGTATGGGAGTCTAAGTCTCTTTGTAAGTCTCTAAGGACTTGCTTTATGAATCTGGGTGCTCCTGTATTGGGTGCATATATATTTAGGATAGTTAGCTCTTCCTGTTGAATTGATCCCTTTACCATTATGTAATGGCCTTCTTTGTCTCTTTTGATCTTTGATGGTTTAAAGTCTGTTTTATCAGAGACTAGGATTGCAACCCCTGCTTTTTTTTGTTCTCCATTTGCTTGGTAAATCTTCCTCCATCCCTTTATTTTGAGCCTATGTATGTCTCTGCGTGTGAGATGGGTCTCCTGAATACAGCAGACTGATGGGTCTTGACTCTTTATCCAGTTTGCCAGTCTGTGTCTTTTCATTGGAGCATTTAGTCCATTTACATTTAAGGTTAAGATTGTTATGTGTGAACTTGATCCTGCCATTATGATATTAACTGGTTATTTTGCTCGTTAGTTGATGCAGTTTCTTCCTAGCCTCGATGGTCTTTACATTTTGGCATGTTTTTGCAATGGCTGGTACCGGTTGTTCCTTTCCATGTTGAGTGCTTCCTTCAGGGTCTCTTGTAAGGCAGGCCTAGTGGTGACAAAATCTCTAAGCATTTGCTTATCTGTAAAGGATTTTATTTCTCCTTCACTTATGAAACTTAGTTTGGCTGGATATGAAATTCTGGGTTGAAAATTGTTTTCTTTAAGAATGTTGAATATTGGCCCCCACTCTCTTCTGGCTTGTAGAGTTTCTGCGGAGAGATCTGCTGTGAGTCTGATGGGCTTCCCTTTGTGGGTAACCCG